>NW_005178450.1:50827-183063 GCF_000341285.1 Galdieria sulphuraria
CTGTGTTCAGTTGCTTGCGGCGTTGACAGAAGAGGAAGTGATGGTGAACCGATTCATAGAAAGAGGTGGTTTACATGTTCTCTTTTCGAAAAATGTTATAAGATGGATTGCCGTGAAGGAGTCAGATGAGTCCAATTCGTTGCAAGTATCTTCATCATTGTTCAGTTTTCGAGGACTGGTAAGAAATCTTGTGCAGGATGCCCAAGTTTTAGAAGATGGAATGAAAGATTCCATTCGATATATTTTGAAGTCACGTTCTTTGGTCAACCCTAGCTTTCTGATTGTTCATTCGTTGCCCATGATTGCCAAGAATCCTGTCGTTTATTTGAAAGCATTGGCAAGAATGACTAGCGTGAAGAAAGTGGGCAATGGCTACAAGTTGGAATTATCTCAGACAGCAACTACACAAGATGCTTTGCAATTCCGTGATACCTATTCCATTTCTTTTCGATTGAGACAAGTATTGCAACATTTGTGGGAATTGTTGGAGCCGAAGAATCAAGTGGATGAAGAAGAGTGGGATAAGACTTGGGCTCACAAGTACGATTGGAGTGTCGAAGCAGTTCATCCAGCGTGTTGTAAAACAATGTTTTATGTATTACATGATTTGGTGGATACTTTTCCTTGTGTAGCTCAAGCGGTAATTGTTTTAAGTCAACACAAAACACCTTCCTGGATTGCAACGATCATTGAACATTATATCGGTTGGAATAGAAAGGAAGCATCTACTGGAAGTGTAGGATATGCAGCCAGTTTGTTTCTGTTATCGTTGTTGGATCGAGAAGAAGAAGCAATCGTTGCACAAATGGTGGAAGTTGTGGGTCATTGGTTATTTAAAGAGATGCAACATCCAAGAGTGGAGAAAGTAGCGGGTATTTGTCGTTTGGTGAGTGCAGTTCAACGTTTGAAAGTGCGATATAAGTTGATATCCGATGGGTTTACCGATATTTTGTTGCTGTTATTGGAAAAGTTTTCACGAGAGCACTCGACGAGAAGAATGGATGAAGAGATAGAAATGATCGTTCATTGTTTGCAGTTGTTGGGAGAAAGTTCCATTTCGATGCATGCAGAAAGTTGAAATAAAATGAGAAAATCATGTGGATCATGTTTCACACAAATAGAGCTTTAAGCCTTTTTCAGTCGTCGTTTCCATGAAAGAAATAAATTCTTATTAGGCAATGTCTCTGCGGATGATGAATGGTCATCATCGCTCGTCGACTGAAAATGAACCAACCTTGATAATATGGATACACTATGATGATGCTTCGAAGGATCATCATCCTTTCTCGTCGGTTGATGACCAGGTTTCGATAAAAACGACTCGGTAGAAGCTTCCTTTACCTTGTGTTGTGGCATCGATAGACAATATTGCTTGATGGATTCCCGAGTAGAAGATTTCCATCGACGACAAACATAATAATGAACGGGGATAACACCTTCACGAATAATACCCCATTGTTTTAAATGTTTTGTAAAACTTGTAGCTGTCACTTTGGTTCCTGGCTGGAGAGTCAATGCAACATGGACTCGATCGTTGACCAGGAAACTTTTCACTTTGTCAATGGAGGGAATGAGTTGTAATAGGAAATCGATTTCTGCCAAACTAAATGTGGATTTTCCAACTCGAAAATATTGAGGTTCATCATCATCATATTTCCACGGCAAATGTAAACTTGAATCTCTTTTGGCATGAATAGGTAAAGGTAACTTCACGATAGAAGACGATGGGCAACTTACAAGTTGTGAAGACAAAGTGTCTAAAGTGGGTGGTACTATAGGAAGCGAAGTGGCTTTCAATCCAGTCGAAGGAGGTTCTGAGGAATCCATGGTGAGAACTTGGTTTTCTTCTTCGCGAATATCATTGCAGAGTTTTCTACTTTCCTCTAATTGTCGATATGATTGCAATGTTTCTATGGGTTGTAAATGACCAACGTGGTTGCGCTTTACTATCCATCCGGTTTTCATGTACAATATGGAATCATTCAAATGGCAGTGGTCAGTCAAGGAATCTTTAGATAGGATATCTCCAGATATCCACATTTCGCCTTGTTCTGATTCGATATCGCGGGAATCGGGGTTAACTAATAAGACTTGAATGTTTTCAAATGGTTGTCCGATTTCCCAATATTCATATTCATTTTCTATTGTTGCAACAGTCTCCACGAGATATTGAAAGGTTAACCTCAATGATGATATCAATCCAACGATGAGGAAAAGAGGACACGATAACGAATGACGAATGGTAAACAAAGATTGCATTTGAGACCTTACAAAAGGACTCGAAGAGAGACACCAAACACACTTCAACTGATTGTAGATATTAACAGCTTTGGGATGCGTCAACAAACTTGATAATTCAGGCAACGGTGCTGCTAACCAAGTAATACCAAAGGAAGTAGCTTGGTTGATCACAGACTCTGGATGAAGGATTGTTTCCCGAGCTATCAGTATGGGACAACCGTTGGTAAGAGCCACCAATACATTAGTTATGAGCATATGAACAGAGACTGGATGACCAACCAGACATACAATATCATCGGATTGCGGTCCATGAGATGAGGAAACCATATGAATTGCCAAGCAAATTTGTTCATGAGTAAAGGAAACTATTTCATTGGAAAACGTTTCTTCCATTTGGTCCACCAAAGCAAGATAATTGGGTTCAATCTTATAATGTCGTTCTTCAAATGACATTGTCTTCAACTCGTGCAACTCCATTTTTGTACCCTCGTTGATGGTCTGTTTCACTCGGATAACATGTAATTCAAGTTCTGAAGCTATTTTATGCCCCATCATGGATACTTGACTACCATCTTTGTTCGAAAAAAGGATGGTTTTCAAGTTGCGAGTAAGAATAATCGACTTGAGTTCTTCTTCGCTACAATTCAAAGGTATAGGATGTACAACAACACCCACCCAAACACAAGATAAAAACATAATGATATAGTCCAGTTCATCTTCCACATAAAGTGCCACAGATATCCCTGGAGTGAACCCAGCTAACCTCAACAAGGCAGCGTTTTGTTCAATCTCCCTATGCAAGTCGGAATGGGATAACTTTCGTTGATGTGCACCGTTTGAAATAACTGCCAATTTGGAAGCATATTCGGCTCTAGGAAGTTGTCGAAGAGACTGCAGTAGTGGCATAGTTTAACAAGTCATCAGAAAATCCACAAAAATCCATATCTTTTGGGAAAATCTTAGTTGTAGTAGGATGGGACATTCTCACGTGTCCTTTGGTACAGGGATTTTTTATGACACGTATTATTCTGTGCCAAGTAATCGAATAATGTTCCTTTAACGGAAGAATAGGAAGTGTCTGTTATAGGTATTGTTTACCTCCCACAATTCCTATTATATTCAATATGAATATTGGGTACAAATAATAATCTTCATCAATATGAAACAACGTGCTTGTTGGATTTCTCCGAGGCCTATCAAAAGGATATAGAGACTTTTATAAATTTGATGAAGCAATAATAGCATCACTATTCTCCTATCAATGATGATAAAAGACTGAAGTGAGCAGTTGGTCAAAATTTTTGGTTAAAGATTGGAACACTTACATTGCTTCTTTTTGTATACTCTTCCTTACTCAATCTTTCTGGAATCATCCCTCGATGGCTTTCCATCCTATCGCATTCTCGTAGACAGGATTACAGATAATCAACGAGATTCCTCTATGAAAACTTGGCATCACTGTTCACTCAAAGACATCCAAATCATTACTGCAAGGCAACTCGGGCCTTGTGACTTCCATGCATAGCGCTTCCATCCTTTCGTGTCATTTTCTTAGCAATACGTGCATATTTCTCTCTTTCTTGGATGCTCAAAGATGCCACGCTTTCTCTCAACGAATCCTTCAAGTCTTGATCTATTCCATCACCCACAACATCCTCTTCTTGCTCAGTCTCCACATGATTTACATGCAAATTCCTTTTCAATCGTTTCAAATGAGCATTGGATACAATTGACCGCAAATCAGCACCTGTGTAACCTTCCGTTGTTCTGGCAAAATACTCCAAATCTATTTTCTCAGATAATGAATTTAATAAAATGGAAAAAATTTCCTTCCTTTCTTCCATCGTTGGTATATCCAATTGTATCCATTTATCCAATCTACCAGGCCTTAGTAAAGCAGAATCCACAAGATCTGGTCTACTTGTTGCTGCGATAACGAAAACTCCTTTTTGAAGAGGTTCAACTCCATCCAATTCTGCCAACAACGAATTGACCACTCTATCCGAAACACCAGTAGAGTCACTGCCACGTTGTGGAGCCAAACTTTCCAATTCATCGAAAAACAAAATACAAGGTGCTAAAGAAGCTGCTCTATGAAAACATGAACGAACAGCAGCTTCACTGGCACCAATATATTTGTTCAACAATTCTGGACCTTTCACGGTGATCATGCGAAGATGGAACTGTTTGGCAGCGGCTCGAACAAGTAAAGTTTTTCCGCAACCTGGAGGGCCATAGATCAAAGCACCAGAGGCCAATCGAATAGGAGCTGAAGCAAATAATTTCGAATATTTCAGTGGCAACTCTAAAATGTCTTTAATGAGTTCCTTTGCTTGATATAAACCACCGATTTGACTGAAATCCTTAGCTTCCGACTCCTCTTCGTGGCTACTAGAAGCTTGACCCATAAATGCAACAGGTTTAAAGCCATTTAATGCTTTGGTTACGACTTCTTCTGTGATGATGCAATTTGTATCGGCAAACAAAATTAGTCGACGAACCAATCGCTGGAGATCTTTTATCGAACAACCATCTAAAGCACCTTGCAAATGCTCCCAAACAAATGATTCTATTTGCATATCTTTCAACTCTTCTTTGAGTATTGCCATTTTATCTTCCATAGTTAAAGAATCTAAGGTAAAGGTTTCTGCAAACAAACCAGCCTGTAAAAATTTTGTGGGATAGTTGATCAACGGTTGCTTGGAAACAAACAATATTGCGATTCCACCTAAATAAAAACATGCTTCGATATACTCGATTACCAATGCTTCTAGGCTCTCCTTACAAACATCCCTTTCTTCAGGTGAATTTTGGGAGGAATGACAAAACATTTCTTGGCTATCAAAGAAAATAATCAAAGAGGGTCGACAACGATAAGCCAACGTAAATGTATCACGGATTCGATTGCAGGTTTGATTCCAAGGCTCTCCAGCATGGATATTCAGGTGCAAAGATATAACTTGAACAGGATTAGGTAAGCGTTGAACAAATTTCCTTTCCAACTTGGCAACCAAGAAAGTACTTCCATAACCTGATGGACAATGAAAAAAGTGACAACAAGCTGGTTTTACGTCAAACGGAGGAGCAATGGTATCCAAATGATGCTCTTGTAACACATAAGGATCATAATATGAAAAAATAGGCGATAAATGGTCGTATAGACACTTCAATATTTCTTGCGGAGCTTCTCCTATCACCTTCATTTGGTCTAAATACAAAACTCTTTTTGAGATAAGTTTCATTTGTTCCAAAGCAGACAGCCATTTGGAAGGCAAAGTTGCTCGATGAATGACTACATCTTGGCAGCTACGAATATCAAGGCGGTAATGAACCAAAGAAAAGTAACTATTAGATTCTTGCAATATATCATTAGATGACTTTATGCTCTTTGGCGACTCTTCAACATCACTTTTGGGATGCCACGGTTCATCATGCTTAGAAATAGGGAGTTCTTCTTCTAGTCGATGTTCATCAAAACATAAAAGAGCTTGTGCAGTTATTTGTGAGTGAGGATTGGATATCCATATACGATTCGTACAAAGTAAATGTTCAGAATGAATGCTAGACAAAGCATCTTTCAACCACTGACGACTGCCTTCTTCATTCATATCAAGTCCTTTGTTATCCATGAAAGTGTATAAAAGTATACTTTTCGGGGTACGAGTCTTGTCTTCTTTCACAGGAAGTGCAAATGCTCTCGAGCCATTTCTAAATCCAACAACTACTGCTTGATAAAAATGCAACATGACATGAGACAAAGGAACCGAAGAATCCAAACTGACGCGTGATATTACGTGAGCCTCTGAGTCTGTTAACTGTAAAAAGTCACCTTCACCAAGTTGTAGTGTATGGGCTGTCTTAGGATGCATGAGAACGCCATAATAATATCTTTCGTCGTAAGTGTATAAAATGCGAAATATACGGGATCTACTTTTAGAGTCCCTTGTATTCAGGCCTTTTGTTGTAGTTTTCTTTGTGTCGGAGGAACCATGACTTTCCAGAGGCAACGAAGATGGAGGTTCTACTTGAAGTATACTATCGTACTCTAACAAACTACAAGCACTTCTTGGTAAGACGTCTGTAACTACCAATAGTACTTGTGTATTTCCACTAAGTCTTATGGGAATAGTTTGACCCAGTGAAACCAACCTCACTTGATTAAGCAATACCTCTTCAAGATAGTCCCTATGTAACGCTACAAGACTCCAGTCCTCATCACTGACAGTCTGTAGAAAAACTCGTGTGGCCTTTTGACAATCCTTTGGCGCCACTGGCTCCACTTGAACTATTTGGTCCTCTTCTAGCTGCAATACTTCGGCCAGTAGTGAGCCTACTTCAAAAGTCTGCAACTGAGAGCTAGAACTGCCACTCCATGCAACATATGCGACTCTTATTCCTTTACTGTGGTTGTTGTCTCCACTGCGAGAAAAAAGACCTCCTTGAAAACTTTGACTGACGTTCCAAGATATCTTCAAAGGTATTACAATAGGTTCTAAATCCACAGCCTTGGAATTTAAAAGTGGAGCTACCAAATTACGAGGAAGACTAACAAAGGTCTCTGCATCTTTTTCCTTTGATATATGAACCCTTAGTTGCATCAACTGAAATTTGAAACCCAAAAGCCAAAGGAATCTAACATCAACATTCTGATATTGAATGACTTGGTTGACTTGCATTTATTTATTTTATTGTATTATTCTGCTTTTAAGTATTTACGTTTTATTCATAAGAGGAAATCGTCATAGAAAAAAAGGTGACTATATACAACCATTCAGAAGGTTCTCAAAGGTGGAGTTGCGTTGTAGGTTCAAATAGCGTTTCTTCTTTTGCAGATTACAACAGACAAGTGGTATAGGCTTTCCTTTCAACTTGAGAAATAGTCCAATCTGAACGTATAAAATACAAGGTTTCAAAGAAGAATTCTGTAAAGTGGTGGTTTCTGTATCCCTGTTGTTTAAGTAGCGTTGTTTGCGTCTTTTGGAAAGAGATTTCTCCTGGAATGGAGGCCATTGACTCTTGGTGGTCTCGACCATTTTTCGTTTGGTTTCATTATTTGACTTCGCTTCTTTGCTGGTTAAGTTGTGTTCTTTCAAGTCCCGGAGTTGTTATGAAGGAGACTGATGTGTCGCAATATGATATAGCGATAGTTCAACACACCTCAAAAGAATATTGTTTCATTTGTCAGGTTCCGAAAGCTCCTGGTTCAAAACACTGTTACTTTTGTAATGTATGTGTTCCAAGGTAAGAACACACAGAGTCTTTTTTATTCAGTCTATCATAATTAGTTGGGATCATCACTGCCTATGGGTTCGTAATTGTATCGGTCCTCATAATATTCATTTCTTTTCGGCATTTTTGATACATTGTGCTTGGATGTGGTTACAGGGAGCTTATATTTGTAGTTGTATTGCTATTCAATGGACTCCTTTGGAAGATAATATTGGAAAACCATCGTTTATTGCTTATTGGGTTGAGGTCGTAAACAACCAGTTCCAATTGGCATTGTATGCTACGCTACTTTATATAGGCGGACTAGTATTTCTCGTCTACGGTGGTTATTATTTGTTTCTCACGTATTGTAGCAAGAAAACTAAGAAGAGAACACATAAGTGATGATGTTGCAAGATTGACTCTTTAGGGTTCTATCGAGTAGCTCGGTATTTTCGAACCTTTTCTAGTAACGCTTTGGCATCCTTATCCTGTTCAAAATGACTTCTCACTGGTTCCAACAGTGCATTGATACTCTTCGCAAGTGCCGGTTTCAAATCATTGGGATGCAACCTTCCATTTTCATAATCTTTATGCAGCTCTACAACAGATCGGTATGTGACGGGACCTCCATTCTCTTCACTCCTATCAACTGAAAACTCTCCATTCCGTTCTAGTATCAAATACTGCACATATTCTAGACAGGGATTGCCTTGCACTTGTTCTGGAGGACAAAACGCTCGTTTTATCTTTCTATTCACATCTTGTTCCGAGTCTTCCATAAATATTGCAGAGTCGGGATCTGATTTACTCATCTTTTCTTGTCCTTGTTTCAAACCTGGTAACATATGGTGCGATAAAATAATAGGCTTGAACTTTTTCTTAGGCTTGATATCATCACAATATTCTCTTGCAAGCATATTAACTTTCCGCTGGTCCATTCCAAGTTGACATATATCAGCTTTGAGAAAGAAAATATCCGCACATTGCATACAAGGATAGAATATTTGTGCAGCTGATAACTCATCGGTATCATTTCTACCCATGATTTGTGAACAACGAACAATACGAGGTAACTTGTTAACTCTTGCAATATCCATCACTCGCATCCAATATTCATTGGGTTTCCTGTTGATTTCTTCCGAAGCCCAAAGAAACTCCACTCGAGTCATATCCATTCCACAGGCTTTCCAAACTTGTATAAAATACTCACCAACCGTTTGAATTTTCTTGAGATCTCCTCCTAATTTGTTATTCAACTGCGCAAACCAATCAGCTATCCAAAACTTGAAGGTACATCCTGCAGAAGTAAGTTTGTTCACATTGATAGCCTTTTGAATCCCTTGTGCTATATGCATTCTACCCGAAGGTTCAAAACCATCATAACAAATGATTTCCGACGAGCCTCTTCCACATAAAAGTTGCCACAGTTCGTCTTCCTGGATGCACTCTTCTCCGACGGAGCGAATCAGTTCAAACCGTTCCTTCAAGGTCTTACCGTTGACGAGAGGATCCTTGTGAACAGGCATATCCAAATCCAACCGAGTACTTTCCGTAGCTTTCGTTATTTCTTCAACTTCCTTGTCGAACTTTGGACTTTCCATTGCTTGTGCAACAGCAATTCTTCGAATTACGATTCACGAGAAAACCATGCAAAGATTTTTGATAAAAAGAAAAATGCAATGCTTATGAATGACGACGATAAATAGCGCCATTATTGGATTTGTCTAGGAATGTCAAACTATGAAAGAAAATTCCTTTAATGGCAAGCACTCAAATGGTTATAGTCATTATGCTCAATTGCACCCAATACTACTACCTTCCTATTTTCGTTGAAAGCAAATTACATGAAACTATGCAAAAAAGTGATTAGACTGAGAAGCAACTCTCCCTCTAATCAAATGGCAAAAGGGAACCAAATAGAAAATGTTGAATGACAGGAAACTTGTTCCATACTTCCGCTTGATACATTTTCAACAGGCCTTGATTGGCTTTAGGCCAGCCACCCGTTATGCAACTGATATCATACAGATATGGTGAGTGTTCAGCAAAAGGTCCGCTTTTCACTTGTTTAATGAAGTGAATGGCTCCAATATATAAATAGTCATCTTTGTACAGTTCCACTACTTGATCATTTAATACTGAACGCGGTGTGATCTCAGGATGTGAATACAACTGCGAGGAGCCCCACAAAAACGGCAAAAATGCATAATCGTCTAAACCCCAAACACCATGGCTACCTGCAGGTTCCAATTTGTATACCGTTTGTAGTTTGCGAGTTACTTTCAAATAGGTTCCAAACACTTGAAATACTAGAGCAGCTGCATCGGATTCCGAAGAAGCACCAATTTTCTTGAGACAAAGCATAAAAGCCAGAAAAGTTGCCTCGTGGCCACTACCATAGTCAATTCTCTGAGAGTTGCCAAAGCTATCTTCTAAATAGGGTGCCAACTCTACAATACTTGGATGCAATTGCGGTGGCAAGACTTGTTCTAACAACCCATTTCAATACAACTCTACAAAAAAAAAGTGTCGTCACACTATCTCACCCAATAAATTCCTACTGTTTTCCACTAAACGCTTGTGCCAAGTCCTGAAAGCAGCATTACCAAAACGCATGGGCTACATGTACCCGGATAAGAATAAACTAGACATAACTCTTGGCACAAAAGTTACCTGTTCTATGGGAGGAATATCATCTATCCAGTCTGAAAGCCGGTTTAACTGCTCCACAAGGGACTGTACTACGGAAGATTGAGGAACAGCGGCGGTGGTTTTCTTGTCTCGGACAGCTTCGTTTAAAGCAAGAATAAAGTTCCAAATATCCTGATAAGAAGGCCTTGAGCTCTCTCTATTGATGACAACCTATCGTAGACAACCTGAAAAGTAGAAGACTTCAAAAATTTCTCAAGATCCCTTTGGCAGTTTATTTTCCTTCAAAATCTGCGTCAATTTATCCTTTACTGTGTCCAGGAAATACATACTTGGAAGGTATCACATATGGGTCAACATGTTCCGACATATTGATGTTGACTATCCTCCCCAATCTCACAAATTTTCACGAAGCACAATGGATTGGACAAGGGACAGCATACTTACTAGTGAGACTGGCAACTAGATGGCTTCTATTCCATTTTGAGAGAGAGAGAAAAAGAAAGTTAGAATGCACATGTAGCAAAAGAATGAATTCTCTACTAAAATACAAAGATGCCCATTACCAATATCCCAGTAACAGAAGCCATCTTTATTAGGTGACCTGTTATCAGCAATGCAGAATTGTCATTCTCAATTGCATTTCCTTGAATAAACGTCCATTCTACCCATGCATATATTTATATATATAAGTATATATACATATTCAAAGGCTCTGCGACTGCTTAAAAATTTCTCAATTAAAGGCAAACCAAAAGTCTGTTGATAATCTGGTTTATATTGAAGTTCCAACTTCGACAAAAATTTGAATACGTTCAACTCTCTGTATCGAATGCTCTTATCCAAATGATTCTTTCATATTATTTACTTCCCTGTTCTACTCCTCTCCAGGTCTATCGCGAAAAATATGAATATGAAGGTCACTGGATGAGACTACAGTTGCGAAACCTTGGTTAAAACGTATTTTAACATGAAACAACCAATTGTTTTCATAGATGTTCACAAGATATTGCCATGTATCCACATAAGTCAATTGGGAGTATCTCAAAGCCGCTTTTCCTGCTGGAAACATTCCATTTGGGATTGGGCAAAGGAAAGACAAAAGTGGTTGAGCTGTGAACTTGGGGAGACCTTTGCCAAGAGTTTAAAAAGATGACAACTTTGGACTACAGTATCCCGTCCAACACGTTCACAGGGCCTCCTTCTACTCTGCATACAGGTACTATAAAGCTGGAGAACGAAGAAGTGGAACGTTATTTATCCCAACTGCTTACAGAGTCTTGCAAACCCCTGGCGGAAGAGGAAGTCAAGAAACTCTGTGACAAAGCTCGAGAGTTTTTTATTGAAGAGTCCAACGTGCAGCCCGTTAGTTGCCCAGTAACTGTTTGTGGTGATATCCACGGGCAGTTTCATGATCTCTTGGAACTATTTAAAATTGGCGGTAACTGTCCAGAAACGAACTATCTTTTCTTGGGAGACTATGTAGATAGAGGATATTACTCTGTAGAAGCAGTAACTGCTCTTGTTTGTTTGAAAATTCGTTATCCACACCGTATCACTATTTTGAGAGGTAATCACGAAAGTAGGCAGATAACTCAGGTTTACGGGTTTTATGACGAGTGTCTTCGGAAATATGGGAATGCTAATGTTTGGAAATATTTTACGGACCTGTTCGATTATATGCCACTAACTGCTCTTATTGAAGGGACTATATTCTGTCTGCACGGTGGTCTTTCTCCTTCTATTGACACTTTAGACCAAGTACGTGCACTTGATCGTGTGCAAGAAGTACCTCATGAGGGACCAATGTGTGATCGTACGTATATTACTCTTGTATGCCGTATTATTTTTTATTCTAAAATATTTTTAGTTTTATGGTCTGATCCTGATGATCGCTGCGGATGGGGAATATCACCGCGTGGCGCTGGTTATACATTTGGCCAAGACATTTCAGAGCAGTTTAATAGGACCAATAACTTGGCCCTCATCGCTCGAGCTCATCAATTAGTTATGGAGGGCTACAATTGGTGTCATTCACAAAATGTAGTTACTATATTTAGTGCTCCCAATTATTGTTATCGTTGTGGTAATCAAGCCGGCATTATGGAGCTTGATGAATATCAGCAATATACCTTTTTACAGTTTGACCCTGCACCTCGTCGTGGAGAAGCTCAAGTGACGCGGCGTACTCCTGATTACTTTTTATAGTTTTATTCTATTTTCTTTTTTTTCGTGGAATGCCATAAAGCAGTCTTTTGAAGGAATTGGGCCCTCCCCGTATTTCCACCACAATTGAGTGTTCTAGAAAATCAATTCTTTTTTCTCATTTCCGGCCTTTGCCATTATCGAAAAGAGGAAATCACTGTTTCCGGAAGGGATTCGTTATTTTTGGTTGGGGGACAATTAGTTCGTCGTAACTGGCGAGTAGGTTCAACGAATAACCAATATGTCGTTTATCTTTCGGGGAATCAGAGGTCTAGCAAATCCTCGTTGTGGACAACCTGTTGATTTGCCTACCGGAATAATGTACAGCCTGAAGCAAATGTCATACATTGTGCAGTTTGGTAATTCGAGTTTTCTTCATTCCCTTCCGTTCCTGACCCTATAGTGTTGTAGCATTTTCAGTGGTTGTTATAGCAATGTTTTCACAAGTGAGATTTTACCTCTACCGTCACTTTAAGTGTTCTTTCGGTGGCCATTGGGATTACGCCACGAACAGTGAAGTTTCTGGTCCCGCTGGTTATTGCCGTTACTTTATTGCACTGGGGAGTATATCCATCGTATTATTAGCTTTGATTGCTGCCGCCACGTTTGGAACTTTGTACTTTGAAGTGCCCATGGACTATGTGTTTTATGGAGAATGGGGAGTCAATGCCTTTTTGTTTATTTGGTGGTAAGTTACACACGTTTGGCGTTGACTTGACCTATTTATTTTGTGTACAAGGGTTATCGGTGCTGCCATTATTACTGCTCGACGACCTTCAGATGAGTTGATGCAACAACAGAACAACTTGCGCGAAGTTGTAGTTTCCATTGGATTTGCTTGGACTATATTCTTTTTAACGATGTCCAATATTGTGTTTAGCGTGGGAATATATTTCCAACGCAAAGCAGTTCTTTTGGAAAGGGAAGAAGCGGAAAAGGAAGCTCGAAAGAGGAAGAAGTGAGAAGGACCACTTGCCACATTTGTGTTTTTGTGTTTGTGTGATATCTGTTTTTGCTCGAATATCCGTATCAATAAACTGCTTGAATAACTAGTCAATTGTTGCATACAAGAATTCTGTAATAGACAGAAACAATTGGTGTCTATACTTTTATATTAAAGAAACGATAAATTTTAGCAAAATATACAGTCAACACACGAAATTGTAATTTTTTCTAAGTTTTTTTCCAGTCTCAACCTGAGTACACTTGATCTTCTCTCCTAATTAAGAGGAGGCAGCAGCGGCACCAGGCCTCTCCGCGTTCTATTCAAGGGTAAACGACTCTTTCTCTCTCAAAAACCACCAACTTACTGTCTTATTCAAGCTTCTTCGTTGCTGCAATTCCTCAGCGTCCATGGTTTCTTGGCTCTTTCTGTCAGGATAGTATCCTTCACCCATGGACCTCCAAGAGGATAAATCCTGAGAACTGTTGCCTTGCTTTGTTGTTTTCACAAACTGCCCCGACTGTCTAGCCTTTTTGGTTACTTCCTAGAAACAAAAGGTTCAATGGAGCCACCACTACTTTCGTAATACTACGTACTTCTTTGCCGGGATTCGGGGGGCAACCATCACCAACCCACTTTAACCATGCTTCAAAACCATAGTGGGAAACACCTTTCGAGTCAACATAATGTTGGACAATACACATTTTTTCAACAAACGACAAGCACACGAAAAACGAGCTCCAACAAAAACGTTACAACCCCAAATCAGATTGGGTTTGGATTTGTCTATTTATAGCTCAAGGAAGAATTACGATCAGCCAATGAAATTTCATTTCGGTTTGTACACTGTGGACAAATTGGATTTCTCAACATGCTTCTTTATCAACTGTGTAGTATTTATTCTGTAATAGCAATTGTAGTATCTCTACGACGGAATATATCTAGTTATTACTAGTTGTTTTCATCTTACGAAATATCAACTCTTGTTCACCACTTTTCTCAATTTCAGACATTGCCATCTTCTTGATTGATCAACAATTGTTGCCGTTCGGTTTCCTATTAACGTAAATATATAGATAAATGTCAAACCCCAAAAAAAGAGGACAAGATTTACAAAAACTCACGGTTTTACTGAGACTTCTCCGTTGTTCCAGTTCCACCGCGTCCGTAGTTTCTTGGCTTTTCCTTCCAGGATAATAGTCTTCTGCCATAACACGCCACGCATGGAGGTCGGTACTGGAAGCTCTTTGTTGTGAAGTATTGGAGGAAGAAGGTCGTCCAAACTGGTTTGACTTTCGACTCCGACGTAATATTTCCTATTCACACAAGTTCAGCTGCGGTAACTAGTACACTACAGATGATTTTACTTCTTGACTAGGGTTTTTAGGACAACCTGCTAATAACCATCTCCAAAAAGCGTCGAAACCATAATAAGAAACACCATTTTCATCGATATAGTGGTGAACCAAACACATTTGACAAAATTATCCATCGGTGTGTGATCCTTCCTATATATACAGTTTACGTCATTTATCACCTACATAGATTGAAACTGTGAATATGAAACCTTTGCCTATGTTATTCTTCAAAATGATGGACTCAGACATCAATGCATACTAGAAGGATCGGACACGTGTATGGCACGTGCCTAAATGATCGATTTTCTTCGAAAGAGAAAGAAAGTAGAAGAGGAGAACGAAGAGAGAGAGAGAGAGAGATGGGTGGGGGGACTGAGTGGTGGGACCGTTGATGATAGTTGATCTTGTAGCTACTTTCTTATCAAGGATTGTAACTTGACCCTACAGATACAAGAAATAAAGTATATTGTGTAGTATGGATCATACGAGTCTCGTTGTTCGGGAGGCTCTAAAGTCGGCACACTTGCGCAAAAGAAAGGCAACCAACGAGAGTTCCCTCAAGACCCCTCAAAACGAGTTTTCAGCTCCAATGAACGGCGATTTTCCTTGGTTGAAAGGTACAGCAGAAACACGAGGTAGTTTGGGACCTTGTGAATCCAGTTCAAGTAACTTCTATTGCCATCCAAAAAGTGCTTTGCACAGTGGTTCAACTAGTTTGCAGTCACCGTTTTCGTTGGAGACAAAGTCAAACTCCTCTTCTTCTAGTTCAGAAGGTACTAGTGATCATAAAAAACTAAGAAAGAAACGCGAGCGCGAGAAGAAACGAAGGCTATGCATGAACAGACTTTTTGAAAAATTGATGACTGTCATTTCTGCCGATCGATTTGTCAAGAAAGACAAGGAATCAGTGATAACGCAGACGATAGAATACGTACAGTGGGAGCAACAGCATATTACTCAACTGGAATCAGAAAATCGCTTTCTCAGGGAGCAAGTCGAAGAGTTGAGAGCGGAGAAGAACGAACTTCGCTCCGATAAGATTTATTTGAAGAACGAACTTCACAGCTTAAAAGAAGAAGTGGAAAAATTGCGAAACGATAACGTTATTTTATGGCAATCTTGTAGAAAAGGGGATGCAGTTGTGAGTGATTCTGCATTGGATGCTGCTCTTCGTGGTAACCTTTTGCAAGACTATCTTGACAACAATGATTTCGATCCATTTTTGGGGAGTTCAGTGTTTGAGGAGGGTATTGGAGAGTTCTCTAAACCTTATGAGAAGAGTGAGAGTTCGTCATCTCGAAGTAGAAATGTTTTGGATAGTGAAAAAGGAAAAAGAGATAATACTTTCCCGACGCATTCTCCTTGTGCTTAAAGTTGTGGAGGGAAAATATTATATACAAATGGATTTCCATTTTATCAAGTCTTTCGACGAGATATTCGCAATACACGCGTATTATAGCTACCACATTGCGTACATTTGTGGAAAACAAAGTGAAAGGTTACGTCACTCTGTTTTTGACAGTCATTACATTGAATATGAGATACGATACCGCGATAGAGTTGTTTGGCTTGATCACGTGCCAATAACTCATCCTTCAAAGTGTAATTAGAATTCTATTTTGGTAAAGCACTTGAAAATAAACCACTTACCAGTCTCGCAAAGTAACTAGACATGTCCTGCATTGATCGTTGACATATGGGACAAATATAACTCTTTTTGACGTAATGATTATAACATGAAACATGCATTAAATGGCCACATTGAAGATACTTTACCGGACTAGTCGAAGTAAATAAGTATTGATAACAAATTGGACAGTCCGACTCCATCGAATGTTCAATGCAATGATGACTCTTAGCATACTTCATGCTCATACACGCATTACATTTCATACAATGAAAAGAGTCAATTCCTAAGCCTTTGCCTACTCTGCAAACATTACAACTGTGACAGTGGTATATATTCCGAGCAGAATCGTCATCAAACAGTTTACAAATGGGACAAAAATAACGTGCCATTCTCTTTGAACACTCGGGATTGCAACACCATTGAGATATTGGCTGAATACGGCCACAATGCATACAAAGCATTTCACGTGTTGCATAACGATTATCTCCAACCTTGTGGTCTTCCACTTCATCATGACAGAGTCGACAAGTGTAAAACTTGGAACAACAGACTGTTCTTATCTTTGCACCTCTCAAATAATGCGAACACCCCAATTGTCTACTTCCATCTTCCAACTCACGAAAAGTAGGTTGTAACTCACCCGGATATGTTTCCTCATACTTGCTATGATCAGTATCATCCTGAGAAGAACAAGAAGTAGGAACTGAACTTTGTTCTTCAACACTGCATAGCCAATGACGACCTTTGCTTTGAAGATAAGGTCGCAACATCAGATTCTGCATCAAATGAGTTTTTTGCTTATCCGTCAAGGTTTCATCGGATGCAATAACTCGAATGGCACTTTCTAAATCTGCTCTACTTTGAATTCGAACAGCGTCACAAGTATTTTCATAATCACTAGTTAAGCCCTTAGGAGTTTTCGGCTTCAATGAAGTTGAGGACTGACATGACTGCGCTGATTTATTGTTTTCTTCTGTTTCTGTTTTTTCAGCACCGGAGCAAGAATTGACTCCTACAATACTCTCTTCTCCAATCGAGTATTTGGATGGAATCAAAGGAAACCAAGTACTTAACCAACGTTCAAACATAGTCGAATGAGTCACCTGAAGTATATGCTTCAGCATGTTACTCTGTTCTGACTCTGTCAGAGTACGAATGAGCCATGGAAGCATCTCCTGAAGTCTCTCTGATGGCATCGTACCAAATATATCTGCAACGATCGCGACTTGTTCTTCTCTGGTAAAGTTTTCGATCAATTTCGGCCACAAATTTTGTTCTTCCTTATTTAAATGTCCATTCAGTTCCTCGTGTAGGGCACGAACGAGAGAACGCAACTGCTTTAAAAGTGATTGACACTCAGATTCGCAACCTGCACATTGAAGAGCTTGTAGAACTTGCAATACATTGGAAAACAATTCACGTTCCTCACAGTGTTCTCCTTCATATCGCTTAGAGATTCCAGGTAGTCTTTTCTCTAATGCGGGTAATACAATATTATCTTCTGCCTTTGAGTGATCGTTTACCTAAAATGGTCTATAAGTATATAAACTATCCATAAGTGACAACCACAGTACCATATTTCGAAGAAAAAAGAATCTCTCGGCAATCGTTGAGATAGAGTTAGGATTAGGCGCCTCGTCAATCGCCAAGTTGGTGACGACCACATACAACTTTTGAAGCTCACATCTTATAGCCTTATGGATACGCAATATTTCATCCACGGGGCCATTATCTTGGTCTGCTTCTTCATTCTGATACTGCTGTAGTTCTGGAATGCGAAGACACAACTCATCCCATAATAACGGCTCCATTTTTCCCTAAATTTTCATTCTATCATTGGTTGCTTCATAAAGATAACAAAAGTCGTACTCTTCTTGCAGCTTCTCCCAAAAATGCCGATATTTTCTGAAAATACTCCTTACTTGAAGAGCGCAATATGTTACAAAATAATTTTTCTCTTTCTTCCGCATCCAGCGCATTAAGCATCCAAGGAAACACGTCAGGAAGAAATTCCATTGGAATCTTCGCCATAACTCTTCGAATTAACTCGTCCTGATCTCTCAGGGAGAAATGAGAACGAACCAAAGGTAACAATCGTGCCTCCTCTTCTTCCATATGCACTATAAGATGGTTCGATATTTCTCGAACTGCTGAACTAAGTTTGGACATGGCTTCGTATCTTTTTTGCTTGTCATTTTTGTCAAAACTCGCAACTCTATTGATATGCTCCAAGATATTGCCAAACAGAAAGGATTCGTTACAGTGTTCGCTAGAAATTTCATCCAAGCCATGCATTCGTAATACAGCCCTCAACTGAGATACGAGAACTTCATCTTCTCCAAGTGAATGGAAGTTATGTACGCGTTGCAAAAACAAGATACGCGAACACAAACTTTTTATCTGAAGATTATCGCAAGGATCGAGCTCTGCACTATAAGATGCCATTGCCTGCACAGTCATGCTTAACAAATGTCTACAGATGCTTGATAAAAATAAAACACTTACTTCCAACTCCTTTCTAATCGCTTTATGTAAATGAGTTATTTCAACCAGAGGATTAATAGAGCGTTCAGCAGCCACTTGAAGACTTGGGACATTACGACACAACTCTTCCCATTGCTCACCGGAAAGCTCCTGAACTAAGGGAGCGGCTACCGACTCAAACTGCTCCGGAGTCATATAACTACAAAATATATAAAGCCTATCAAAAAAATTGAAAATACGTACCGTTCCAATGCAACGACAAATCGGATACGTTTTTCAAAGTCTAATGCTCGAACTGCACAAGGAAGAAGTGTCGAAAGAGCTTTTGGACTTGTATCCATCACAACCGAAGCAAGCAAGGCTCCTTGTTCGGCAGTCGTCAAAATGTTACGAAAAAGAGGCGATAGATTTTGTTCTTCTTCTAAAAGATGTTTCTCTACATTTTCGACGAGAATGCAAAAGCTAGAACTGAGCTTCTCTAGCAAGGGCCCACGAGGGGACTCGAAAGCTGATATTGAAGTTACTTTGCCCTTTCGGGGAGACAAATTCGAGTCAGTTTCTAAAGGTGTCGAATTGGACGATTTCTGCAGGTCATTTTCTGCTAAGGGTCGATGCTCCAAAGAAAAAGGTGTGTTCAATATTTGTTCGATGACTTGTATCGTCTCAGAAAACCAGTCATCCAGTTGTTCATGCTGTTGATTGACCAATTCAGTTCCCAATAAATATCTTTGCTCTTCAGACTTCTCTTTGGACAGTTTCTTACAAAGAGCTGGAAGAATTATTCTGTCCTCTGAACAGCAGTGGTCTAAAAGCAAATCTCGGCAAAAAGTTAGCCTACTACGCAATTTATCGAGTTCCTAAGTTACGTTAGGATGTTTTTCAGTAAATTTGACATCTTCGCTTACTTGGTCCGTGGTGGCAATAGTGATTTGGCGGACCTGATCTTTCAAACGTTCCAGTTCCTTCCTAAAGGCTTCATGAAGACAAAACAGTTCCAACAATGGTTCACCAATATCCAAGATATGTTTTAAATTTCCAAAGTTTTCGTTTTCTGCTTGTTGGTTGTCCTATTTCACAATCATGTCAAAGGAATCCCCAACAAGCCATTCGACTCACTTGTTTCAGCTTTTTGGGGGACTTTTCGTCCTCGGTACAGCAAAAATGACCTTCTCCAAATCCTGTTTTTGAAGCTCTCTTTCCTGTTGTACTTTCCGCCGTACACAAAGATACCTTGTTAGGGTTGGTAGGACTTGCAGTGGTCATCTTACAGGAATCGCTTCCATTTCTGTGAATTGAGATTTCGCGCAATTTTTTGGGGGAAAAGAATTTTCGTCGGCACGTGTCGTTTACATTTTCTATGCGATTTTGATTTTCGAGAGAATTTCATTTGCACCTTCTGAAACTCTCTCACATATGCATCTAAATACTTTCTCATCAGAGTCAACTACAACGCACCCAGACTTGGTAATCAATGATAAGATTTTATGGGAAATATTTTGTAAGTTATCTGTCGATAGGAAATCGTTCTATATATGGACTGGTTGTATAAAACAGCGTCAATGACTCGCAACTTGTTTATTCCACTAACAGAATAGTAAATGGCGAAGATGAAAATATCCAGAGGGGTTGAATAAAACTCTACAAAAGGCTTTTCATTGCAAAGAAATGACAAGAGAACTATCATCCCTTCTACGACTATTGACAAATTCAGCGGCTTACGAATTGCCCTATTATTTAGTTGTTGACGTTCTTACAAATGTTTCTTTATCAAGCGGTTGAAATAGGAGGATCATATGTCTCGACAACACAAGCAGAAACCTAATACATTCTCAATACTTTGTCATGCTGATAAACAGAATTGTACCTGAGCAGAACTATCTTTAGGAGGTGACGTATAATAAGGAATCTTTCCACGTGACCAATCGATTAATATGGAATGTGCTGCTGCTTGCAAATCTAAAGCACCGCCTTTTTGTAACTTGCCTCTTTTCTTAGCAATCAATGCAAGAAACTCATCACGAGTGGAAAAAATAGGAATATTATATTGTGTGGTTAGTTTTTCAACTCCTACTTTGTCTATAATAGCATCAATAAAAGGGAAGGGATCCTATCCATTCATATATATATATATATATATATCCATTGTGAGTTGAATGCATATGAATTGGCACCTTGTTATATCACCGACCTCTACATTTTGAGTGGATACAAAATTTCGAATAACCAACGATAAATGATGGTCTTCCTCATGAGACATAAATACAATTCCTGGACAGTCCATAAATCGAATATGTTGATCGATCACAATCTCCTGATTATGTTTGGTAACACCTATTATGATTGAGATTGCAAACTTTATCAACCAATATATATACATATTTATATTTATATATATTTACCTGGATTCGGACCCGTTTCTACTACTTGAGAACGATGCAAACAGTTGATCAGAGAACTCTTTCCAACATTGGGATAACCGACGACTCCCACCTAATGTATTTGTGTAAAATATATTTCTTCATTTCATATGACAAGACTTACCATTACTAAAGAAGAAGAATGATGATGATGTTTGTCCGATAAGAATCCTTTCAATAGCCGCATCAAACTTTCCGTATGTGGAGTATACTTTTTTCTTATCTAATAATACGAGAAAATTCAGATAACTGTGTTGCATTTCATTATGAAAGATTTTAGATACTTTTTCATGTGCTGCACAAAATGGTACGGTAGGATGGAATGTTGATAAGTATTCTATCCATTGAGTTGCAATGGAATTAGGAATCATATCCACTTTGTTAAGCACTAAAACGATTCTCTAAAGAATAAAAGTCAATGTTCTAGCTACTATTTGCGATAGATATTCATTGTCTTACTTTACTTCCTCCAAAATTCGACATAATATATTGTTCTGCTTTCATACTTCGAGTTCCAAGTGGATCACGTGCGTCAATAACTTGTAAAATAATATCGCACTGGTTTACCAACTGCTTGAAATCTTTCACATGTCTTCGAATATTTCCTTTTACTAGCCACTCATAGTTATGGCTGACCAAACCAACGGAACAACTTCTAAACCATACCTTGGGCTTCTACTTGGGTATCTTCAAGAGATGATTGCGTGGTTATTTGTTCCTCCCTATCTTGACTGTTGTCTTCCTGAGTAACCGCCGTTGCCTTTAATTTCTATTCCAAACTACAGTCAGTACTTGATCACCAGAAAGTCCTTACAGCAACTACATTGGCCAAGCGTATTCGTTTCAATGTCTGTTCTTGTTTAGCGTACTCTTCCAGAATTTGTTCTTTGTAAGGAAAAGCGTTGGGAATACCTAACCATCTACGCTTTAACATTAATCTTGAAGGATAGTGCAGCTTACGAAGTTCTTTTTCATGCTTTTTGGTTCGAGACTGTTTCTTTTGTTGTTTTCTCATCTTTCTCTTATGTTCTCTTACTTTTCTTTGTATTTTATATTTTTTACGCAGAGTCATACGTTTACTTTTAGAATGAGGTGCCATGATGAAGAGTCTCGTCCGGTAATTGTATTTCGGAGAAGTCAATTTTTCTTATGAATGATAAAAGTCACAAAGTCACTACGAAATGCAACAAGTAAAACAAAAACACAAAAAATCTGACGAATACCGAGTTTTTGTTGGTAACTTGCCATTTTCATGGTTGGAAGATGCCGTGCGCAGTGTTTTCCATAGTTATGGTATTGGCAGTTTGTTCATTTCTCGATGTGTGTGACTAACGAAAACTAGGAACTGTTGTTGATGTTGAAGTTCCAAGAAAAAGAGAACAACCAGAACGGGTAAGTTATTTTTGGTTGGTTGGAATACATTGCCGTTGACGTCGAAAAGAATAGAGGTTTTGCATTTGTATACTTTTCAAGTAGAGAAGAAGCACTTGCAGCAACAACGTTATCCGGTAGTCGTTTAGATGGCCGCATTATCAAAGTAGAATGGGCAGACGATGGCTCGGAACATAGAAAAGTGGGACATGAAGAGCTGACACAGAGACCCACTCATCCACTGGCTTCTTCACAAGTGTATGAATGGGGTGGACAACAAGTACAAAAACAAGTGAGTGGAATGAATGTCTTTTGAGTACTGGCTGACGATGAGGATTTCTCATATTTTTTGGGTGAAGAATGACAGTGTTGTATCAAAAGAGACTCCCAACTTTATGCCTTCTGGTGCTCTTTATAAGGAACAAAGAATGACACGATATGGAAAAGAGTTAAAGTTTGTGGAGCCTTTGGATGCTAGAAAGCCTGAACAACCTTGGCGAATGTATGTTTTCAAAAATGGCAAACTTCTAGAAGGAGAAGAAGGTGTCTTTTATATTCATCAAAAGGTGAGATAAAAACTAGGATAACTTTTATAGAGTTGTGAGAATAGCGTAGAGTAATTACTTATTTGGTCGAGATAGAGATGTGGTTGATATTCCTATTGACCATCCATCTGCTTCAAAACAACACGCTGTGTTGCAATTCCGTCAAGTGATGCCCAAAAATGGAAACAAAGTAAGCATGAAAGGAATGTTTTTTCTGATATTCGTAGTAAACAGAATGTTGTGGCCGCCAGTTGGTAATCAAACCTTATATCATGGACTTGGAAAGTACGAATGGCACTTTTTTGAATAATGAACGAATCGAGTCTTTGCGATATTATGAATTGTTGGAAAAAGACTTGTTGCGATTTGGACATTCTTCACGAGAATTTATTTTATTAACCGGTCATAAGTAAATGTCAAAAGGGAAATGCCATTTTGGGGGCATAAGCTGAGTGAAATTGGACGGTTGTGAGAAATGGACGAAGGAGAAGCACTGAAAAAGGAAAGAGGAAGAAGAATACGTAGATATGAGAAAATGGACAAACTCCCGGAAAATATGTTCCCAAAACGATGGTCGACGTAAGTAGGCTATTAGAGTTGTGTGAATATAAACTCTCAAGAAAACGGATAGGAAACAGAGGATTTTCTACATTTCGTTAGCAGTGATTGTGGGTCTCCTCATAAGGGACGAAGAGACTGCTTTTTATCAACGTAAGCTTGAAGAGAAGACAGAAGGATATGCAACTACCATCGGTAGTGAAATGATTCATAAGAAACAAGGTAGAAAGGAAGAACAACAGTAGATATTTGGGGTTACTTTGACCTCTTTCTTTCATCAGCCAGTTGTTGACGTAAGAGACTGATTTGACGCCTTAGGAAAATAGTAGTAGAGTCTTAGAGACAAATCGTAAGAGTCGATAAATGTAATATTAGGCCGAGTTGAATTACCTTGTCCTTTCGACGGTCTTAGTTCGATATCTCTTGCCCGTTGTCCGAAACGCAAAGTTTGAATAGTTTCAGAAAGCTCTTCTTCTTCCGGACTAAAGTTCATTCACATGTCGATTATTCATGAAAATGGCCACAAATTATTAAAATCCACAACATACCTGACATGAATGATGAGCATTGCTTTTCCACTTTTGGAAAGTGCAGGTCGCAACAAAAACGTCAAACGAGAATTACGATAAGGAATGTGTGCTTGTTGACTTCGTAAAGCTGAAAATACATCAGCTAAACATGACAATGAACGATTGATGTGTTTGGTTTCATCCAATCGTTCACCCTGAACATGAGAATGTGTGACTCGTTCACTTCCTGCCAAGTCAGCAATGTACAAGGTTCCTGTATTTTCAGGGCCTCCACGCAATTTCAATACACATAACAAATGACTTCGAGAACTGGAAATATTCAACAGAGTTTCACTAGTACTACGAAAATCAAGGCCAGACTGAACAATTCTCAAAGCATCAGAATAATGGTTCATTTCCATTTCGATCGCACCTTTTGCAAATACATCTCCAGTTACAGTATCTTCACGAACGTCCAAACTGGCCAGTGGATCATCACTTAGCAAGTCACGCACAGTTTCGTTGTATATTTCCAACATGCTGATAGTTGGAACTAGGGCCAAGTTATTATTCTCCTGTATTTGTGTAAATATTGTTCGAATAGCTAATTCCACAACTCCACTTTTCCCATCTGACCCAAAAACGGTAAAAGTCTTCCCAGAGCCAGTGGGTCCATAAGCCATAATACAACTATGGAAGCCATCCAAAATGCTGCCAACTATAGGCTGCAATTCTTCATATAAAAAGTCCTGTGGCAGATGAGGAGGAAAGATCTGATCAAAAGTGAATGACAAAGGATTCGAATGGAAAGGTTGACATGTAATCATATCATCTCCTACAAAACCAAGCAACGGAGTACAATCTTTTCCTGTCAGTGATGGACGAATCTGATACATCCACAAGTATCAGAAATCACATGAACCCATGCAACTATTTATGCAATACTTACACGAGCAACTACACGAAGGTTTCCCTTCCATTCTTGAATATAACGACGCAGTCGACAATTTTCTTGTCTGCATTTGGTCCACTCTCTATGTTGGACATGGAATGTGTCTGTCAAACTGCAAAGTTGATGATACAAATAAACGTGCATATTTTGAAGTGATGTTGCAAAGTCATTTCTCAATGCTTTTAATTCTTCCTTCCACGACTGGAGCATACCTTTATGTTGAAGAAGTGGCCTATGAGCGCTTGGAATGGACTCCATTGGTACACTACAAGATGATAGGTTTGGCAACACTGCTCCCTTTTGTTCTACCAGTCGTTCCAACTTTTCGCTGTAATCCAAAAGACTCGCAAACTCCTCTTTTTGGAAATCGAGAGACCTTTGCAAGCTTGCCAACTTTTCCTATCGCATTTCACTTTAATAGGAAAGAGATAAGCAGCAACTCCTAGCATACCTTGAGAGAGTCGTTTTCTTGTTTCAAGCATAACTGATTGTCGCTATTCGGGCCATCTTTTAATGAGAGTTCTTCAATATATCTTGTCCAGTCACTTAAAAAGTTCTCCAACTGGTGCACTGAAGTAGCAAAGCCATCACAAGAACTTACATTCATATGTGTTTGAAATCGATTACTCGAATTGGGCGCCAACGAAAATTGTACAAACTTTCCCACACAAGAAAATAACCAACAAAGGTATACAAACATAACATTGCGTTGTCATCCATTTCATAAAGATATACATTTCGACTCTTTATTTCTCTACAAAAAAAAGGATGACTGATGTGCCAAAAAGTATCATTTCAAAAATCTGCATCCAAACGAAACTCTTGCGCTTCTCCACTATCGTTCACTACACCAGCCTTTTGATATTCTCCCACTCGCTTCTCAAAAAAGTTGGTCTTTCCTTCCAAAGAAATGAGTTCCATCCAATCAAACGGATTTCGAGACTGGAAATATTTCTCATATCCCAAAGCAACCAACAAACGATCCGCAACAAACTCAATATACTGACTCATCATATCACTATTCATTCCTATCAATGCTACCGGTAATGACTCACAAATAAACTCTTTTTCACAAGATACTGCATCGACGATAATCTACAAATATAAAAGGTCAATAAGTACGATATTTCACTCAACAACTTACAGCTTCAATAGTCTCACGAGGTAGCTTCTCAGGCAGCAAGGAATATAGTAAACATGCAAAGTCACAATGCAAACCTTCATCACGTGAAATAAGCTCATTAGAGAAGGTCAATCCTGGCATAAGTCCTCTCTTTTTCAACCAAAATATGGAACAAAAAGAACCAGAAAAAAATATTCCCTCTACAGCAGCAAATGCCACTAAACGCTCAGCAAAAGAGGCAGAGGATTGGATCCATCTTAAAGCCCACTGAGCCTTTTTCTCAATACAAGGAATACGTTCCATTGCTTCAAATAAACGAGCCTTTTCTTGAGCATCTCGAATATAAGTATCGATAAGAAGAGAATAAGTTTCCGAATGAATATTTTCCATTGCTATTTGAAATCCATAAAAACATCGTGCTTCTGGAATCTGGACATCACGACAAAATCTTTCTGCAAGGTTCTCCAAAACAATTCCGTCGGAAGATGCAAAGAAAGCCAATACGTGAGAAATGAAATGGCGCTCATCTGCATTCAATTTCTTCCAATCTTCCAAGTCACTCGATAAATCTATTTCTTCAGCAGTCCAAAAAGAAGCCTAGAAAAGAGTGATATGCAATGCAGAGGGTATTTTGATTTTTGAACAAACCTCATGTTTCTTGTACATCTTCCATATTTCCGGATGACGAATAGGGAACAAAGTATAGCGTTCGGAGGAGCCAGAACAAAATACAAAAGGGACTTGACTCTTTGAAGCTGTCTGGTATAACTCTTTCACGGCATATGAATCTTTAGTTTCCGATGAGTCCGTCTTGATAATATTTCCTGTTTCTTGCTTATTATAGTCTTTAAGTACTGGACTCTGTACAGAGATAGAAATGTTTTCCTTGAAAGACTCCATAGAATAACCAACACAATCAATGGCGGTCTCTACCAATTCAAAAGTACAAAGAATGGCCTCCCTTTTCCTTGATTTGGAACCAACCCTCTACCATGAAGGTGCGGCAAGTCCTTGAAAGTTTATTTTTATACAATTTCACGTTCACGAATTCGACGTGTTCTCCTTCCTTGTCTTTGTAATGTTCGTTTTTTTTCCAAAATCGAATTTGGACTGCGAAACAATCGTTTTTCTTCTTTTGTAAGACGCAACTCACTATCTGGTACTGGTGCTACTGGCATTCCTAGTGACAAAACTTGTCTCACAAAGACATTCAATTCCAAATGTTTCTTCCATCCACTTCCAAATATTACACGAAAACTTTGAATACGCAGTTTATCCAACCAAGTATCAAATAGTATTTCTTCACCATTTGCCAATTGATAATGCTCGCTATCCACTTGATCTTCCAGCGCTCGGACAATGGACTTGCGCAAGCTTCTTTGTTTCTTGGGAGTTCGTTTATTCTCTTCGAATAAAGCATCTGCACTTTGGCAACGAAAACGATACAGCTGTTGCAAAATTTCTGAAACACGATATGTACGATTTTGATGTAGTCTTACAGAAGTTCCATTTTCAGCACCAACAGATGCATTTGGCCACTCTTCTATATGTTGAAAGTCCAGCTCCTTGTCGATATCTACATCCTCTTCTTCATGATGATGATGATGATGATGATGAAGCGTCTGAGAAGGACTCTTGCAAAAGTTCTAAAATAAGCGCCATTGCTTGTGCACTAGCTAAGTTTCGTTCATCTATTGCAATGAATGACATGGAAAAAAGTCGCTGAAATATAGTGAGTGGAGAATTCGTACCACAAAGTAAATGATACAAGTCCGTAATCGGCAAACTGGAGGCTAATAAAGTCCAACTTCGTAAAGCTTCTGCAGCCAACTCAATATCTGAGGACAAGAAATATCCAGAAATATCTCCCATCAACAACCATATATCTTCTAAATCAGTGGAACCCACCATTCCTACACAAGCTATTGCTTCTAAACTACCCTTCACACCTCTTTTTACCATGGTCTTCAATAAAGGTCCACAGTGTTCCCAAACGTATTCGCTTGAGCTCGATTCTCCCAAAGTTAACACAACGCTAGCTAACAGAAGACAACTCAACCTTCTTTCTTCTTGTATAGTTCGATGAAAAGGTCCCTTTAACAGTGTATATACAAGCGTCTCCACACTAACCCTATGAATAAACCAAAGCCTCTTTCCATAATTGAGAGAACTAACTTACGTCTTTTCCAATAATTCTGGTCGATAATCATTGCGAAGAGCTTCATAGGTATAACTTAAGGCTTTCAATCTCATCCACGACCTGAAACAATCACTTGACTACTTTCTCCAAAAAAACACCAAACAACTGAAATACCTCTTATCGTTTAACCGTTCTACTGCTATTGCAAATCCAGATACCAGGTTATCCGGGAAATCATCTTCTTCGCGAATGAGGTCTTTCATATTCTCGTCTATAATCAACTTTTCCACTTGTGCTGACAACGAGCTGCTTGTCTCTTCAGAACGCAGAGAGCTCGAGTCGTCTGAAGTTGCTTGTCTCTTCTCTATTGAATAGATAGAACAGACGTGAAATTCAACACAGTTGATATGCTGTTTCATACTTGCCTACTTTCTTTTTCTTTGTCATTCTTGCACAAGACCTGTCCAACTCTTTCCAAGTACCATGATTGTTAATCGTTGTACTGAAATAAATGGCTTCAGGTCGACGAATCAACAAATCTCTTAAGAGCAAATTTTGTGTGTGATCAAAGGCAATCAAGAAATGGATGGTTTTCGTTGCATGGATATGCTACTTGACAATTTTTTTTTCTTTTGGAGAACCAAATATTTTACTTCAACTTTGATGTCTCACGTTTCTTTGAACATGAAACACATTCATAATAACCTATCAACCTTCTTCACCTGTCTGTCTAATAGGCAGAGGATGTTTGGTAAGCAGATGATGTTTGGTAGGCAGAGGGAGAATAACTTGGTGATACCGACGGATAAGGAGTAGAAGTGGCATATGGAACGTATTCATATTCTACACACTTCTCTGTTGTCGCATACTCAGGGTAACACTTTTCAATAAACTTAGGAACGGAATAGTACTTGTAGCAGGTCTGAGGAACGATCTGTTGCTCAGGAACATATTTGTAACAAGTATCTGGTTGGATATATTGTTCAGATACCTGCATAGTACATTGCTGTTGCTTGATCTTTTGAACTTCATATTGAGCGGAACATGACTCATACTTGATCTTCTGTAGAGACACATATTTAATACATTGCTTGCTTTGTACTTCTTCCTCTGTCACATAGCGAGAACAATACTTTTGTTGAATCTTCTGTTCGGTATAATACTTGACACATTGCTTGGGTTGAATAACTTGCTGAGCTACATACTTTACACATTGTTGTTGCTGTACATATTCTTCGGAAACCGACATACTGCAGTACTTCGGTACAATAGTCGGCTGAGTTATGTAGGTAGAGCAGGTCTGATATTTCACCTTTTGGACAGAGTAATAAGTTGGACAACTTTGTTCTACAACTTGTTCCTGTGCCACTTGTGTATAACAATATTGTTGATATTCAGTAGGAACTGCTACTGTCTTATAGCAAGTCTTCTGTTCTACGGTTTGTGAAGGGTAATAGGTAGAACATGAGGTATATGTTACTTGTTGAACTGCTTTCTGACAATACTTGGTTACATAATAACTGGATGACTCTTGAGATTGATACTCGCCATAACCTCCGCGTTGTACCTCTTCACGAGAATAAGCAGATACCGATGGACTAGGTGTCTCATATGCTATCCCAACACATTAGTCACGAGTAATAAAAGGATATTTCCATATTACTTACCATATTCACATGGATACTGTACATACGAATATGTATAAGTTGCACATGAAGTATACGTAGCGACCTGAGTAGAATAATAGGTAGGACAGCTGTAAGATTGAGTCTGATAAATGGTATAGGTCGTTGGGCAAGCATATTTCATTTGAGAATAAGTCACCGAAGTTGTGGGACACGGATAATAGGTAGTTTCGGAAACCGAATAATAGGTTGGGCAGCTGTATTGAGAGGTAATAGAGATATAAGAGGTTGTTGGGCAAGGATACTTGGTCTCGTACTGCTGGGTATAGTATGTGGGACAAGGATAGTAGACAGCAGACTGAACAGTATAATATTGAGGACAGCTATAGTATGTCGCCACCTGAACTGAATAATAAGTAGGACAGGGATATTGAATCGTTGCCTGTACAGAAATCTCCGTTGGGCATGGATAATATACAGGTGACTGGACAGTATAATATTGAGGACAAGGATAGGAAGTATATTCAGTCACGCTGTAATAAGTTGGGCAAGGATATGCTTTGCTTGTTGTAGTTGTATACACCTTGGGGCAAGAATACGGCAACACTGACTGTACTGTGGTGTATTGAGGACAGGAATAGCTGATAGACTCCTGAACTTCATACTGATAAATCTGACACTTTTGCGCAACCACATAAGTATAAGTGCAACACTCTTTGAGTTTTTGATACTAGACGAATCAGTTTAGAAATCTGGCGATGGAGAATATAGGAGAAGATACTTACGTAAACGCATTTGGGAGGATAACTTGTTGGTGCTGCAGAATAGATCGGAATAGAGACCTCTGTATATGAAGGTGATGTGGTAGCTGAATAAGTCGAAGTAGTTGTCTGATAGCCACCTCTATTCACAGAGTCTAAGGATTCCTGGCGCCATTCCTGTGCCACCACTGCGCTGACGATGGCAAAGCCTACAAGTAGACAGCTTAAAAACACTTTATGTATAGAAACCATGAAAATAGCTGTGAGATGGGTACACCAGCACGAAGCACAAGAAATCAGCAATGTGAAAAATGTCTAGAAAAATAGTTTCCCTATTTATAGTACGCTGGAAGAGGATTTGTCGATTGAGTTGTCAAACGCGCCTTTACCACAATTTCCTGTGGTACTTGGACTGATCCTTTCTTTATTTGCCACATGGAGGATCTGCACAAAAAGTTTCCTTTTGAGGACTGGCTTTGTAAGAAGCCTAAAATGGATGTCGCTTCGTTGATTGGGCAAATCATTCACCATGAAAATGCAACGCTGATTGGTCAACGAGTGTCGATTCATCCTTCAAATGACGATTCACTTTTACCATTCCTTTTTTCCCATCACGATGAATCGGTTTGATTCAACCGCTCTAGAAAGAAAAGTCGTGCACTATGGAAATGGAGACAACTTGTAACGACACTCTCTTGTAAAAGTCCATATGCCTTGCTGATGTACTCATTTTTGGTGCGTGTTGAGCAACAAATAATGAGTGAAGTTGGACAGTAATAGCGTACAAGGGTAATCTAAACTACCATTGGCTTTGAAAAGAAATATAAAATTTGTTTAATCATATTCCGGAATCGGACCCTTTTCAGAAACATAAATTCCGTCAAGGAACTTTCTAATATCCTTTTCCTTCACCAAGCAGGATTGATGAATATTCGCAGCTAAACATAGTGAGTATTCTTTGACCTCTTTCTTATAAAAAGAGCGCGCATGAATTACCTGATTGAGCAACTTGTTCAATATCGTTCCCTATCAATATGATCTCATCTTTCACACTTTCAGAACGACTGCACACAACTCCAGGTAACATATTGACTCTGCGCGTTCTTTTTTCGCCCAAAAAGTTGCGAATTTCCAAATAATCACCGTTGTCTGACACTGTTACGTTGATGGGAAAGTGGGCATATACCAATCGCATTTTATATCGGTAGCCTTTAGTTACTCCCGTAATCATGTTCTTGATATGGGTGCAAACTGTGTTAAGACAAGCCAAATCTTTTCGTGAACCGTGCCAAACCGTTACACGGATCCTTTTCCCTGAATTTTCTTTCACCATCTAACAGAAAAAGCGATCAGTCCTCCAAGGACTTTTTTTTCAAAAAAGTCAACTCACTTCCATATTCACGTGAGTAAGGTCCTTTACTAAAACACCTCGTGGACCTTTGACTCGAATATATCTAGAGCTTACCTCCACAGATACCCCTTGTGGTACTTTTACATATTCAGAAGAGTGTAGGTATCTCATGGAAACAAAAATATTATGAAGTGAACAAATATAACCAATCAATCAATAATCACTATTTTTCCGCAAGACGACGTCGAAGCTGCTTTGGATGGGACAAAAGCATTCCATGGCATTTCTCTCAAGTCCTCCTTTATAAAGGTTCAAAAGGTAAATGACTAGGCTGTAACCAGTTATCAGGAGACCAAACACTATCTTTTCCTTCTAAAAGATGCAAAGAATATGCATGGCGACTTTGACTACTCTTATTCTTACAACTAAAGTGCCATAAAGCTATTGGATATTCAGTCACCCTAGTGACACTATATTTAAAGACAAGGTACCAACCTCCGTGTAATAAGATGAGTGAACCCGCTTCACACTCTATAGGTTTATAGTTATCTAAAACTGTATAGTCACAGTCCTTGGGATTCTCCTCATAGAAATAAATACTCTTTCCATCCGGTGTTCGGCGCATCCTTTTATGAATGGCGCACTTATGAGAACCTTCCAACACCCATAAACAACCATTATCTACAGTGGCATCTTGTAACGCCCACCAAAGACCAATACAAGAAGGTGGTTGGGTATAAAGAAAAGATGAGTCTTGATGGGGTCGCACTTCTCCACCTACCCAAGGTTGTTTCAAGATGACCATGGACTGTACAGGTACTGGGATTTGAAAGCCTAACTGCAAAGCTAATGACTTGATGGAGTTGGAACGTGAAAATGAACGAAAGACTGGATCCAAATCATGTAGTGCGTGGCCTATTTTGTTAACCATTCGTTCCTAAACAAACAGATATGGGTATAGATGTCTTTAGGATTACTTGACATCCTTGTACCTTGTCTACTTGTAGACACTCGGGATTCTTTGCAGCTTCTTCCTCAAAAAACAAACGAATACTTCGACCACTTTCAAGGAAATAGGAATCTGCAGTTTGGTTTTCCGTTGAAAAGATGGATACTTGGTCCACAGGCAAACTTTTCACCTAGTTTTGATATAAGAAGACACATAACTGGATAGTATATATACCCATTGTAGTGCTCGTGTAATCAACTGAGAACAAGTCTCATTCTTTATAAAATGAGGTATGACTTGATAACCATTTTGACTAAAGAACGACAAGTTCATGACAAGGAATGCCAATCCACATCATATAAATTGTCTAAGCGAATTACATAAACCAACAGCCGTCTTTCATGGAGCTGTTGTTTAAGTAAGTTATTCACCTTACTTTCTTTATATATTGTATACAAACAAGACTTAGTTATGTCAACCAACACTCGGAAGAATACATACATCGTTTGAGAGAAGCAGTTGCTTTGGATTCTGTTAGTTCGGATCCTTGTAAACGTTCTCGATGTGTGGATATGGCTCACTATATTTGTAATTGGATCGAACGATTGGGAGGAAAATCAATCATAAAGCACGTAGGAAAACAAAAGTTTGCAGATGGACAAGTTTTAGACTATCCTCCCATCATTTTTGGAGACTTTTGTGTAGACCAACAAAGACCCGTAGTCTTGGCATATTGTCACTATGACGTACAACCTGCAGATATACAAGATGGTTGGAGATTCAATCCTTTTGAATTGGTAGAAGAACAAGGTAAATTATATGGAAGAGGAGCAACCGATGATAAGGGTAAGAGCAGAATGGTGAATGATTGTTGGAAAGACTGAAAGAAGTGGAAAGGACCTCTTTTGGATTGGTTATGGGCCATAGAAGCTCATAGACAACTTGGTATACCACTTCCAGTCAATTTATTGGTAAGCAGATATGATGATAAATGAAAGTTGCGTGCATAGAATCGGTTAATGTAATGTTATTAGTTGTGTTTTGAAGGAATGGAAGAAAGTGGTTCGTTTGGATTGGATAAGGTGATTGAAGAAGAATCCAAAGGAATACTCTACCATGTGAAATATGTTTGTATTACGGACAATTATTGGTAAGTGAAATGAAATATTGGAGTTTATCGATGAGAAGAGAATGCATTAGGTTAACAGAACATCGACCTTGTCTAACATATGGTTTGAGAGGAATAGTCTATTTCCAAGTTCATGTTCGAGGTCCTCAAATGGACCTCCATTCTGGCTTATTTGGTGGTTTGGTTCATGAACCTATGAATGACTTGACTCATTTGTTAGGTACTTTGACTGATAACCAAGGAAATATTCTTATACCAAAAGGTGATTGGAATGGGACATTTGGTTTGTCTTTAGGAATTGAATCATTGCTCTAGTCATGGATAGTGTTGCACCAGTTACGAAAGAAGAAGAGTCCATTTATGAACGAATTCTATTTGACCCCGAACAACTGAGAAAAGAAGCTGGACAAGTATCCCAACTAAGAGTAAGAAGTATCATGTAACCCAAGTCGTTCCACTTTTATATTTATGAATAGGAGTCCGATAAAGTAAAACTATTGATGAACCGTTGGAGGTTTCCAAGTCTTTCTATTCATGGCATTCAAGTAAGTGTAGATCTTATATAGTATTGCAAATGTTTCCTATCTCCATTCTTTTCCAAGGGTGACTTTTCAGGACAAGGAGAAAAGACTGTAATTCCTTGTGCAGTAACTGGAAAGTAAGAAATCCTGTTTTCATATGAGATATGAATGGATAGATATTCTTGTTTTAGGTTTTCCATTCGTCTGGTTCCTCATCAACAACCGCAAGAAATTGCCCATCATGTGGAAAATTTTCTAAAGCAACAGTTTGCTCAGTTTCATTCAGGAAATGAATTGCAAGTGGAATGGAGAGGTGCATCTCCCTGGTTGGCAGATTATCACAATAGCAACTTTACAGCAGCTCGTTTAGCATTCAAGAAAGTTTATCAAGTGGAACCAGATTTGACCAGAGAAGGTGGTTCTATTCCTATAACGAATACCTTTCAAGAGTATTTGGGAGGAGAGATTTGTTTGATTCCCTTAGGTTCTCCAGATGATGGAGCTCATAGTCAAAATGAAAAGATGAACAAGTTAAGTAGAATCTTATTTCAAATATATATATATATATATTATGTTTATCTAAAATTGGTTTGGTTACTAGACTCAATTACATTGAAGGAATCAAAGTTATTATAGCTTATATGAACGAATTGGCAAAACAAATGTCATAAATGTTTCAAGTTTCTTTTCCTATTATATTCCATTCCAATAATACAAAAGGATGAAGTTCTTCTTGAATGGATATTCCTAATAACGAAGCATAACGATCATCACTAGTAGTAGACGAAGACTACCATTTCCACATCATAGGAAGGACTCCATCAATAAGTTGCAAACACAAAATATGATGAAATACCTTTTGATGATGCAAATATTCAGGATTGCCAGATATCCATGGAGAGGTTATTTTATCCAAAGTCTTTAGTAGTTTGCTTTGTGTCTTGGGATAAGGTAATAATAACATGGTTTCCACATTGACCTAATAAAAATTGATAAATACGGATGATTCAGTTCCCAAAAGAATAACATTACTGGCAAACCAAATCGAAGAACGGATTCCACAAATAATCGAATAGCTTTTAAATGTGTCCAAGCAATGGCTGTTTCTGAAAAGGCAGTCGTTATCCATTCCAAACAGCGCAATCTTAAAGACTCCAACGACTCTTCCTTTTTCATGAAGCAAATAATAAATAATTGTCTGAAACAACATTTTTCAACTCACTACTGAATGATCAGAATGGATTCTAGTCAAAGAACTCTTGGGTGAATATTCTCTTATAGTATAACGTTTCTCTCGAGCATTCTTTTTCAACTAGACAAACAATAATAGGAAAAAGATTTGTCTATGTTACATATCAACAACTTACTTCTTCTATACAAGAACGAAAGATAGTAATAGAATACAACACCCAATCATTATCTTGAGACCAACGTTGAGCACTTCTTGGAACAATCAATGACGCAAGTTTCTCATAAGAAGCCAGAAAATCCTTTTCATTATCTAATCCAACCACAAATAGTTCAACACAAAGAAGATATTAGATAGCAGCGTTCTCCATCTTACTTACATTTCGGAACAACGAAAAAGACACTAGTAAGGTGTTCTGTTTCGATACACTTTTGAGGATCAACTAAGCCTTCTAAAGACCTGACCATCAAAGAACCCCAAGTCTTTCGTTCTTCAGCACTTGTTATCTGACCTCTCATAGCATCACTCATTTTGCAATATGCGCGATATACTTACTTGTTTGCGTTGTGCATAATCTGTCGTTCTTTTCTTCAACTCCTCTTCAAAACTATGTACTTGTTCCAAGATAGTCTGTACAATGTTCGTAAGTGATTCTGAAGAGGCAAACTTTTCTTCCGACCAACGAAAACCAACCACATACTTCAACAAAATAAGAACAGTTTTCAAACTAAACAGGATAACTTACATCCAACAAGTTCTGTCCTTCTACTTTGGGAATAAACACACTAGAGTCACTCCATTCCTTGTACTGACGCAATAATCTCCATAGGGTTGCTTCCACTGCAATATCGTCCTAGTTTTTTCAAAAAAGTTTTTTTCTGAAATTCCTCGACTTCTACTTACCTTTTGTAAGGAATCGGAAAGTGCAACCAAAGTATCCAACTTTCCAACTCGCAACTTTGGTAGAGAAAATCGATAACAGGAACAAAGTTGTTGTTCTATCGTAACCTGATTAACAGTTAAGTACCCTATAAATACTGAGAGGAAAAGTTCTCTCCATACCTTTTTATGAATTTGTTGAAAAGTATCCGTTCCAGTTTGTGAAGGAACTGAAACCAACAACAGAGGAGCTGCTACACTCATGATTTCAGAATTTTGGTTATGACCAACAAAGTTCACTTTCAACTATCCGCAGAACTTGTTGGACATGAAAAGGAAGTGAGAGCTGTAAGTAGTTGAGAAGAGTGGTGAATACTATCAAACGCGCTTATCATTGTATAAACTGTACATGAACTGAATGGATATTGTAGGTTTTAGCACTTTCTGATCAAGTGCTAGTGACAGGTTCCAGAGATGAGACCTTGAAAGTTTGGAAATATGTAGAAGAAGATAAGCAGTGGAAGTTGGAAAGTTCGTTTCAAGTACACAAGGGTTTCATTAGTTGTCTAGCAGCTCTTCATACGGATCAAAGCCGTTTTCCTTTGGTCCTCTCTGGTGGTGGAGATGCAACTATCCGAGCAACGCAAGTGATTGTTTTGGTACCGATTGATGCTTTTGTTTCTGATTATGTTGTTGTATATAGAGATATTATGACTGGTTCTCAAGTAGGAATAGGTGAAGGACACAGCAACACAGTTTGTGATATACAAGTGGGTGAAGCAACTCAGTTTATGATTTCTTGTTCGTGGGATTGCACAAGTATAGTATGGAATTGGAAAGAAGAAGAAAAAGGAAATGGTAAGAATGAGATGTGATGGTCCATAAATATATTAAGATTGATTATGAATAGATATTGTTATTCGTATATTTCCTCTTATCACTTTACGTGGTCATAAAGCTTCCGTTTGGAGTGCCATTATTTTATCTTTTGGTTGCTTTCAAACAGCTTCTGCAGATAAGACTATTAAAGTATGTATGAATTATGAAAAGTTTGTAGTCATTCACTTGGAATTGTTTTCATGTTTAGCTTTGGAATGAACGAGGTGAATGTTTAGAGACATTGTATGGACACCAAGATGTAGTTCGTTGTCTTTACAAAGTTCCCAACTCTGAAAGGATTGTTTCTGTTTCCAATGATGGTTATGCTATTTGTTGGAAGGCTTTAGGTAAGTTGAAATGATGTGAATAGCGATCGACTGAATATATTTCATTGCATAGAACAACGACATTGGGAAATAGAACATCGTTTATTCCTTAGCAATCATTTCTTGTATAGTTTGACATATTTGTCGGCTTTGGATTGTTTTGTTACTGGAGGAGAAGATGGCTCCGTAATCATATTTTCTTTTGAACAAGGAGTGGCTCAGACCCTATCTCATCCAAAGACTGTTTGGGCTTTGACAACTTTGCCTGGTAGAGAAGACTTGGTAACGTGCTGTATGGATTGTATCTGTCGCATATTTACAAGTGACCAATCACGTGTAGCTGACGATGCTGTTCTGCAATCATTTCATGACAAAGCCAGTACTAAGAAAGTAAGCCCAATCTTCACATTATAGATTATTATGAACCGTCTTACTAGTTGAGTGCATCGATGGTACAAGGAGTAGATTGGGACAAGTTGCCATTATATGAACAAGTGATAGATACTCCAGGAACTCGCGAAGGGGAATTGAAAGTTGTAAGAAAGGGAAATGAAGCGCAAGGTAGATAAACCAATGGACCATTATGTATTTATACTAAACAATAGTTGGAAAGTATTGATTTGGAGTGAACAACAATGGAGCAAATTTGGAGATGTAGTTGACAATCCACAAGAAAATAGTGGTCAAAGTGGTTATTTGGATGGTGAATATTACGATTATATATTTGACGTGGATATTGGAGATGATCAACCTAAACGTAAACTGGGATATCGTAAAGGTGTGCGAATACATCTTAAAAGAGAAAAAGAACGTTGTCTAATACAGAAAACACGATTTAGGAGAGAATCCTTTGGCAGCTGCTCAACGTTTCTTATTGAAAGAAGAATTACCTTTGGAATATATAGACCAAGTAGCCGATTTTATCGATAGAAATACAGATTATCGTCAACGCAATATGGATATGGAAGGAGATCCTTTGACCGGAAGTAGTCGATATATTCCTATGGGAGATAATCGAGATAAGAATGCTTCCATCAAAGACCCATTTACAGAAAATCGTTATCGACCATCGTCGAATAATGATACTCAGTCAGCTACAGCAGCCCAACAACAACATTTTCCTTCGAATGAGTTTATTTATTTTGGACATTCGGATCAATTCGCAAATATGCGTAAAAAGTTGAACGAATTTAATCATCAAGTAAACGAAGATATGCGCCTGAGTGATGAAGAATGGAACCTTGTTTCAAACAAAGTGATTCAGCAATTGGAAAAAGAAAGTCAGATTGTTCATTGTATCTTTTCAGAAGAAGAATTGCAAGTGATGGAAAAATTACTGGATTGGCCAACAGAAAATATTATTCCTGTTCTAGACATATGTAAGTAGGATTGATAAGACAGACAAAAGACCATTGAACCTTTTGCAAGTTCGATTGATGATATTGAGTCCATCGGCATCGAGTTATTTCTTTCTAAAAAAGGAAAATTTCGGTTTAGACAAAGTAAGACGACATTTATTATCCTCGAAAGCCACCATTGGAGTTGTTATTCTGGCTTGTCGTGTGATTTGTAATATGTTCTCTACACGTCTGGTTGCATTGTTGGCTTGTGAGTAAGTGAATGTTAGAAATAATCTCATATATTCTATTTCATTATTATTTTGGATCTAGTCAATGGGAACTCATTTGTCCATTATTTCATCCATCCGTTTATGTTTCACATGCAAAATCTATTGAAGCATATTCTGCATTATTACACAATTATGGTATCCAGTTATCCAAAGGAGGAGAAGACTTTATTGTGTCAACCAATCAATGGATGACTTGTGCAATGGAATGGCTTGAATTGTTGCATCATAAACAAGTGCAAGACTTTTCGTCTATCTATGCTGTTTGGACAGCGTTGGGTACAATCTTTGTTTCTCATCCGAGCTTGTTACAGGAAGCTATGGAGAAATACGCTCTATTGGATATCATGGAACGATATATGCAAAGCTCTGAAAAGATAAAAGAATGTATAAAACAGATAGAATACTTGATTGCTCAAAGTGGAACTTAATAAATGGATGGAAAGCAGTTTGTTACATAATTTCCAATTCTATGAGAGATGATGGATGAGCTCCCATTGAGAATTGATTGGTAAAGATGACGTCAAATAGCGCCTTTATAGGATACTTTAGCACAACTGGTCGTGTCCTTCATGAACCATGTCGTAGTAAGATAAGAATACTGTATTCTTCTTCTTTTGTAAGCTTGCAACGTTGTGTTCTCCCCAAGTTGTTGGTAATGAGTGTTTTCTTCTTTCCGGAATATAAATAACATTTTTTCTTTTTAGTTGTTTACAGGTAAACAAAGGATTTCAGCTTCTGGGGAAACGGTTGTAGTTTTTGGAGGGTCGGGTCGTTTGGGAAGAAGAGTTGTTGGTGAACTGATAAAACAAAACTATCGAGTGGCTGCTGGTGGAAGAAACGTGGAAAGAACGAAACAAGTTGTTCAGGAAAGGATAGATAATGTTCAGCAGTCGAACCTTGTAGAATTTTTTGAATGCAATGTAGCAGAAAGAGCTAATTGGTTTCAGAAATGGAGTCCTGATAATGTAAAAGCAGTGGTTGCTGTTATTGGTGCAAGTGGAAGTAGTATATTGGATTTCACGCAGCCCTATAAGATTGACTATTTGGGAAACAAGAAACTAATCGATGCTACAAGAGCTTGGAACCCAAACTGTCCTTTTATTCTGGTAAGAATTGTTAATGAGATAGGTTCTTTATGCTTGTCATGATAACATTGTTCTATTTCTATGTAAGTGTAGATTACGTCTTTAGGGACAGGAAAGCCCTTTACTGGATTCCCTGCAGCACTACTCAATTTATATGGTGGCATATTATACTGGAAGAGAAAAAGTGAAAGATATCTTATTCAGAGTGGTCTTCCTTTTACGAGTAAGGAACAGAAAACAACCAATGAGACGAGTTGTGTTCTCAACACTATTATTTCTTTTAGTTATTCGTCCTGGTGGTCTGGAAAGAGCAAAAGATGACTTTGGAGTGGATCATAAAGTTCGATTATATCCTGCAAATAGCCAATTTAGTGGTTCTGTGTCAAGGCTACAAGTAGCTCAAGTAATTGCAGATGCAATATCCAATCCCTATTTATCCCGTGGAAAGATAGTGGAAGTCATTGCGTTGTATGGAGCCAAGGAAATTCCTTTACAAGATCAGTGGAAGCGTATTACCGTGTAATTAGAAGAATAAAGGATATAAACATGTAAACAACACAGGATTTCAAATTACGAAGTTTATAACACAATAATATCATCAAAGCTTTGCGATCGCTGGCTACGATGATGAAATGGAATGGTGGTCGGTTGCACATGAATCTTTGGTGAAGCTACAGTGGTCGTTTTGGTTTTCTTCAACATCGATAAGTCTTTGGAATCTTCTCTTCTGGGAGTGCTAGCTGTAGAATGACATTTACGAAATGTACCATCATAATAACAACCAGAACTATTTGCTGTTGAAGCAGTTTCATGACCTTCAACTCTTCGAAGATTCAACGTTCGAATAGCATATTCCAAACCCTTACTGGTTTCTTTCTTGGGTGTGGAAAATTGTGAAAAATGTTCATCATCCACTTGCTCACCATAGCAACTACTGTCGTGTTGATTTTTCATCAAAGGAACATTCTCCTCTTCAAAACTTCTCATGGAATTGTTACTAACTTGACTAAAGGAAATGCTGTCTGTATCAGGCGTTGGGTTAGCTTTATCTATCTGATTACAACCAGGCGAAGGCGACAGACGATCCACATGCAACAGTGCATCTGGATTGGATTTCATGCGATGATGACGTTGTCGAGGACTCACAATATCTAAACTTACACCAGATTTGGGAGTAACTGTAGGCTCCACAATAACAACAGAAGCTGGCAGATTCAAACTAAATCTTGCAAACTTTCGATTGGACCTCTTTCCAGAGTCCTCAAGACACATTCGTATCAAATCCAAAACCTCTCCAAATGATATCGAAAATAGTTGTTCAAGTCCAATATCGATACTACGTTGCACTTTCAATAATGAACTCGTTTCCCTTAACAGTTCCCTTGTCAGGTTTTCTCGCCCATATATTTTCAATATCTTTGCCAACGAAGTATTCAACTCTTTTATTCTCACTCGTTCTTCCAATATCTTCTGACAACGATGTTCTTTTGTCTCAATTAAGCGACTCACCTCCTTGGCCACCTCTTTGGCAGCAGCATAGCGTTTACTCAACTGGGAAAAGGATTCCAACTTTGATGCCTGTCGTTGGAAGTTATCCTTGCAGTCTCTCAAATATTCCCAATCAGAGTTGACCAATGCTTTCAGATGAGTAAAGATAGTGTGAGCAGCCTTAAACAATTCCCTTATATATACATTCAACTTGCTTTCACATTCAGAAAGCAAATTGAGTGAAACCTCTTGCTCCAATTTGGAATGAAAGCTTTCTAAGAAAACCTTCATTCTCTGAGTTTCTATCAAACTATCTTTAACATTTCGAGACAAAACTTCATTCTTAAAGTATCGAAGAGATTCCTTTAGTTCAACTAGATTTTTTTGAATGTGGTACAATTCTTGGCGACAATAAAAGAATGACAACGTCTTCCCTTGAAAGTATTGGAAGCTCGATAATTGCGCTTTCAAAGGGTTGCTGCTCTTCTCAATAAAACTACTTCTCTTCTTCTCCAATAAGTTGTTACTTAGGATTCGTTTTACCCTTTCAAAGTGATCATATAAACAACTGACGTACAAATCCAGTTTCTCGACGAGTAAGGCTTGCATACCAGAGCCTCGTGAGACTTTGTTCAAAAAGTTCATACACTCGTCTACCAGAGGCTTGGCATCTATCGACGAAAAAAACAAGGCAAAGATGGCAAGTAAAATTTCGTCACAAGAATGTTTCAAACCTTCAGATTGTCGCAAATGTTGAACGAGAGCGTTCTTCAAAATGTGGTCTTCAACTAAAAACCGGTGTACTCGTCTTTTGTCTATTTCGCTACCAAAAAAACTAAGTGTGTTTTGTTCGTGTGTAGAAAGAACCCTTCTCAATTCTATCACAGTAGAATCACAAGAATCCATTTGCTCAAAGGAAACTTCCCCCTCTTTCCAACCAACGCTAGTTCCTTGAAAACGGTTACGAGGTTTCATTCTTCTTCCCGTTTGTCTCCCATAGGTTGCTGCCTGTGTGTAGCTGTTCCTTGAAAATTGTTGAGGCAACCATCCCAGAGGAATTTGTCCTACAGTTCAGAAATGATATTAAGAGTTAGAAATGCAAATAGATATCCAGTTACCTGTCGTAGGAAAATGATGATATGTTGTTCTTCTAGTAGTGTTGGTCATATGTGCGGGCACAAATGACTCAACAGGAGTGTGGTAATTGCTTCTATCATGCGAGTTTATATTACTACCGTCACTATTGTAGCGAATACCCCACACTAGAGGGAATCCATTATACGAAGGCATTTGTACTCCACCAACTTCTCCTGTAAAGGGACGCAAGACACCTTCTTCTATTGTTACAGGGAGATACATTAGTGGTTGAGAATTCTCGAAATTAGGATAATATGTTTGATATGTAGCTAAAGATGCCGGAGTTGAGGAACAGTTGTTATCATTCTGAGAATAGTCGTCCATCATAGTGCGATGGCGTGCTTTGTTACTGGTGCTAAGAGACTCGTGACTATAAGAAGACATTCTCGAATCTATCTCTGCTATGAAGTAAAGAGAAACCTCTTCAAGTCTTTCTCAATATTTTCCTGTGTGATTCAATCGAACAAACTGATAGTTCAATCCGAACATGCTTCAAAATCTGTCTATATTTGCAAAGCGAGCCATATCCGCGTCGATTCATTTTTCAATCCACCCAACCCGGGAAATTTCTCTGACGTGTTTGATTCTTCCAGGAATGAAATGTAAATGTTTTCTTTCAGTCATCTATCGGATAGTACAATGATGGAAACCAGTATAGCCGCTCTAAGTCTTGGTCGTCAATCCATGCAAGTTCCATTTCCAACAATCCCTTCAACGCAAGTAAAATCCTCTCTTTGGACCACTTCAAACTTGCTGCCAACTTTCTCTCAGTTGTAAAGCCCTGCTCCTAAAAAACAGTCATATGCCATTGTATGACATAAACAAGAATTCAATTACCTTGGAAACAGATAAAACACAAGAGTGATCGTGTGAAAGTTCACCTGGAACCGATTGAATATACCGAATGTTTCCAAAGGATACTATAGAGTACGATTTTCCCAAAACTTGAATACGTTGAACAGCTCTCTCTATATCGTCTCTACGTAAATTATATACACACATGAATATTTCGTGAACCGTGTATCAAAGTCTCTCTTACCTGGAAATTTCGTAGCGGTTTCGCAATATGATTCGTTTGGACGTCCTTTTTGTAAACTTTTCGTCGTTATGATTATCTAGCAACCTCTTGATTTCATCCAACAAAATCAAACCACCGTTGATGTCTCTAGTAGCGATGCAAATTTCACTGATTTTCACAGCCAGTTCATAGTAAAAGTCCCCCATACCAAGAACTTCTTCCCAAAACCCCTTTTTTGAAACCAGTGGATCAACTCCTATAGAAATACATAGTCGATGAAACTGAGCTCGAAACTCCTAAGACGGTAAGAACGACTAAAAACCTTGGAGGTCTTCACTACAAGCTTACCGGCTCATTTTCAATCTTTTTCCGGTATTTTCGGGCAAACAAAACCAAATTCTCTCGAAAAACATCAAGCTGCTTCTGAAGTGACTCATAAAGTTCCTTTCTAAAAGAACTTGCGATGAAGTCGATTGCTTGTCTAGCTTCCTGTTCTCTTCGAAGTCCTGCAAGTCCCAATGCTTTGCCTCTCAACATATAAGAAAATTCAACTTGGCGCAATTTTCATTTTTTCCTTGCAATGAATTTTTATTCGTTCTTCATATTTCTACTATTTGGTGAGACGCTGCGCTTTTGATTGACTATATTACTAGCTTTCAAAACTTCATGATGTCCTTGTAGCCAGTCATTCATGTCGTTCTGGTTGGAAGATTTTTTAGAACTGATCAACTTTTTGGCCCTGGGTTTTAGTGTCGGATAAAAGAACTTATAAAATGAGAATGCAAATAACAACAGCGTCACAATAGCTACTACAGTTATGTAAAACAATCGATTGTCCACAGGGTTGCTTTCATCTTTCATAGCAAGACTAGCATTGTAAAAAGTAGTGCGAAACATGACAGAGCTCAAGGTTCTCTCTTGATCTTTTGTCATTTCCTCTAGTGGTTCTCCGTCATAAAACAAGTCGAGTGACATGATATAGTTTGCGGGTTCAAGTTGCATATGTGGTTGAAAACGATAGGAAAAAGTCAACTCCTTTCCAGGACTTATGGTATAGTTGACGTAAAGGAGAGTGAAATTTTGCACGTAATAGTTGAATTGTGCAGGAGAGTGTAGTGCTCCACCAATTGCTAATATTCGATATGGAAACGGACCTCCATTTGCCACTCCAACTAAGCAATCCACCAACGTTCCAGGCTGAATACCTACGATATTGATTGAGGGTAAGTTCACAAAAGGCAAGTTTGAGACACGTTCTCACTCTTTTCTTCATTCTCTATACTGAAAGAATATGCAATTTCTATCTCGCTAGAAGAAGGAAGATTTCTGCTGAGAGGGTGAGGAGCATCGTCCCTGAAGACTTCCGCAGCACTGATCAACGTATAAGTAGGCAACGAAAGGGTTTCTTGTTGTTCACTAAACACGAAAGAAACCCAACAACAAATAACAACTACTGCAACAAAAAATTTGAGACAAAATTTATGACAACTCTATTTCTTTACTTGCCTAAAAGGAAGAGTTTCGTCCCAGTTGCATATATGACCATTCTAAGACACTAAATTTATCCAAGCGAGGGTTAATACCTCTCTCTCTTCACTTTACCCAAGAAATGAATAGGTAGAGAAGGTGGTGGGTCAATTTTTACTCTAAACATTTCCATTTTTGGAAAAGTTCCTCAAAATGATTTCGACCTTAACATGGAATGAATGTTTTAAAGTAGAATTGTCCAACAAGTATCCTACCTGCAATATCTTCAGGAAGTCCTTGTACAACACAAGCAAACTGTTTCGTAACTCTAACAGCACAGAATAAAAACCGAATCAACTCCAAACAAACTCACTTACTCGTAGAGTTTACGTGCTTCCTTCTCCATGCACATGGCAATCAAACACTGCAGAAGCTGATTGAGAATATCCCATTGAGTAGAAGAAGGAATCAACTTTGACAAGGAATCAATCAAGTATTCTTCTTCACGAGGATCTCCCTAGCAAACACTTAGCACTGTTTAAACCTTCAACATCTAATAACATACAGGTTTTATCTTTTTGCTTTTGTTCTTCTTCTTTGCCTTGCGTCTTTGCCCTTTTTTAGATAATAATGAATACAAACTTGCCTTGCTAGTGTCTGAAGACATGGTCCATTCTCCCAAACTACATGAAGAAATAAATAACAAAGTTGAAGTATTCTTGTTTTTGCTTACCTGGAGACACTTTGAGAGGAGGCATCTGATTCAGACAACGCTTCTTCTTCCAAATATGCATTCATAGACTCATTTTCAATTGTACCCATGCTTTCCTTCCTACGTCTTACTTGTTCTAATCTTTCGCAGTTATAGCGCATCTTATTTGCAACTTCTTTCCATTCTTCACAATGTTCTTGAACTGCATTTGTCAACGCTGGCTGCCATGTTGTTTCTACTACACTCCAAAAGTCTTGCAATGGCACTCGTCCCAATATACTTATTGCATCCAACCATTCTTCTATACGTATGAGTTCTTCTAAAGCACTTTGTGGATCATTCAAGTAATTCATTATTATAAATGCCGCTTCCTTGCCCTTTCCATTGAGTTTAAGGTGCTCAACAAGTGATTCCATTTCCGTAATAAAGTCCTGGTCACTATCCAATCTATCTTTGGTCAAATATGTCGTATGCTTGACATATTCTTGAGAAGAAGGCAAACGTTTCCAAAGAATCTTATGACAGAAATAAACGACCAGCTGCCATATACATGCTCGCTTGTATTCCTCCCTCGCAGACTCATCTTGTTCAATCAGGGCATAGAAACAGGCTGCTTCTAGATGTTGCCCTTGTTGAGATAAATCCTGAGCATATGCTTGTCGAACGCGAACTAACATTTCTGGATATTCTGCAAACAACGAACAAGCAACGGAAAACAATCGATGCTGAATAGCAAATTCCACAACTGTATCACAATCTGTAGGAAACGTAGAGAATGCAAACAAATGACGCAATGCGCTTTCCATATTTCCTATATCATATTCGGAATCAGTTGATCTCAAAATGCATTTTGTTATTACCTAATTCTAAATCGATAAGATATTTTTGTTTCTCCGAGCAAGTATCGTTTAGTCGTTGTAATAAAGCTCCATAATAAGCCGGATCCAAATCAGAAGCTCTTTCCACAACCAAAGCTGCCAAAGGCGAGTCATATAGACGCAATGCCTCTCGAAAGACCAAAACAGAATCTTTTGTCAGCAACAATAAAAAGTCCATCAAGTCTTCGATCCATACAACATCTTTCGAATTGGATGTCGTTCTATCCAACTGCAACACTTGAAGGGCTCCAAATACATCTGGTGGCTTCTTTTGAAGAAAAGTACAAATGAGAGGGTATCGATACTTTGATTCAGGACTTGACTGCCAAAAAGCTTCGATCAACATATTGCACCATTCATTTCGAATGGTATCCTTAGTATATTTATATTCGTCAGTCAGTCAATGCCAAGAATCTATAAGTACTCACTTCTTGTTCGGATCCTAACATTGAAACAAAGGTATTCAAGTGTTCAGGATCCTTGAATTGCTTTATAAAATCCAAAATATTCTCCTTGAATCCTTCTGGATTCTTCTCAACCAATATATCCATAGGCAAACGATGTCGCCGACATAATCTATCATCCATAAATATTATTAAACAATCATTTGAAATGTCTCCTACCTGTAAGCTTCTCCATATGCTCCCTGTTCGATATGTCTTTCTACAATTCTTTCAATAACCAATCGAGGAACGACACATTCCAAATTTCCTCTGGGAGCTTGTAAAATCAAGCAATTGTTTCTTTTAGCAGTTTTGTCGGTAACAAAAGTGACTATCCGAGAGAATCTATCAATAGGTCTACAATCTACCTGCTTTCCATTCCACTCCAATTTTCGGTAGATTCCTGTCGTACAAGTATTCTTTTCCAAAAAGTCCAAAATGATATTCATAGGATAACTATACAACTTGTGAAAACGACAAGTGAAGAACACAAAATCAGAAATAACTTCAAAATCAACACATTCTTCTGATATCAGTAAGAAAGAAAATCCACTATAAAAAGACTCAGCCATCGATCCTAACTGAATAGCCATCCAAAGTCTTCCATTGTCATCTAAAAATAAAACTGCCATATACTTCTTTTCATTCTTATTTGATTCCTTGTCTCTTTTGGTTATATCGATGCTTTTCAAATGTAATATTTGATGACCTTTTAAACCTAAAGCTTGTAAAGATATATTCCAATAGCTTTTCTTATCATATTCCATAATATCTCTCAGGGAAATAGTACTTTCCAATAAACAAATGACATATCTTTGCGAGTCAATGACTTCCTTAGATATAACCGGTTGAATATCCAAACCAATTCCTTCTATCTCTTCTGCTTTCCTAAAATTTTTCTTAAACAACAACTGATAATCCCACTTTCCCTGTTGACAACTACATAAATACATTTCTAGTCTTTCACCTATCATTAGAACCTGCAAAGAGATATCCTCATGACTATTTACCACAGGAAGCAATGCGAAAGCTTTCCACACAAGTCCTTGTTTCTGGTCAATACAAAGCGGCAACAAAAAACTATTTCGACAGGTTTTCGAAGACTTGTCTTGTTCGTTACTTTTGTAAATCTTATCCAAACTATTTTCCAATTGTCTTCCTTTGGTACAAGTGACTTGATTACTTTCAAAAGCTGTCTCCATAATCGCTGCATAGGGAAAATACTCCATGGCTCCATTCGATAATAACGCAAGACATCCTCCTTTGCTATCTATTTCTACTCGTTGAATGGAACAACTACATACCAAAACAAGCGAACATAACGGTGCAGGAATAATTTGTTGGGACAACATAGTAATTGCTATTTCATTTCCATCAATAACTGCCAAGTAACAGTCATCTTCATCAGGCCGTTTATAAATATCAAACTGCCATTGAAATATAAAACAAAATATCTTTCCATTGGTTGTCAAAACATATAAAGTATTTCGGTCGGTAGCAACCCTATCTTGTGCAATTCGAAAAGCAGCAATCTCTCCAAACTCGGAAAATATCCATTCTTGTTTCAAATACCAATGATAGTTGTTATGATAGAATATTCTCATCTTAGTTTCATCCCCACAAACCAAAATATGGTATTGTTCTGACCATTGCAATTGTTTGCAAAATATTTCGGTATCCAAATATAAACGTCTCAAAGAAAGTCCATTGGTTTCATAAAACCGAATAACGCTTTCGTTGGAAAGACTAGCTGCTATCGCTCCTCCTATTCTTGGTTGCCAATCTATACAGCAAGAGTTGCTGTCCCAAACTTCTTCACAACTACTCTCTAATGTAAATCGCTCTCGACGAAATACTTGCATTTGGATCTTATTTCCTGAACCACAAGGATAAGTTATTGCAACCAATGCACCATCTAAGCGCCAAGCAATATTCCAAGCACTCGGAATACTTCCAAACTGCAACAACTTATCCCAATTTTCTAGAGAACCAATGTCTTGCTGACTTAGTATGTCCCAATCCTCTGTTGCCATAAAGACTATTTGTACTTGGGACTTGCCAGTTAAAAGACATAGTATTTCACCATCTGGACTTAGTTGCATACGATGAACGCCTTGTGGGAAGATACCTATGGTTTCTACTTGCCCAAAACCTTCCAATAGCACGTCTCGCTGATTATTGCTCGATCGGTAGTTGAAGAGACAAGGAATCTGGTAGATCTCTCCTGAGCAAAGTGATAAAATAACAGAGTCGGATTCTTCCAAGTACAAAAAGCTCGATATACTATTGGCCAACTGACAATCTACTATGTGGGTCGTCTTCACAAAGGAAGACTTGGAAAAGTCCCATAATAATCCACTGTCAAACGTTGACGCTAGTTGTTGAGCAGCAAAAAGAAATAGAGAACAGGATTCTTCACCATAAGACTTGATACCCAAAGTAAATATTGCATTTTTGGAACTGGAAACTTGTAGGCAAGATAAAAATTGTATAGAGAGATCACTCTCATTTACAAGTGTCGAGGAGATGTGTCTACAGACCCAATTTTGCATGATTCAACCTATCTACTGTACAAAGCAAACGCCCTATTCCAAAATCCTCATCATTTCGACAAACTGTTTCTCATCCAAAGATGAAATGGGAAAGGATGAGAACATAAAGAGATATTTGGGTGGCGCAGTTTCGGAGATAGCATCAGCAACCATATGGAGATAGCAGTGATAATAGTACGTATAATTGCTTTCATAAACCAGCTAAAGCTCACCTAAAATGGGTTTTTAGACGCTAAGTATTTATCTCTTTATCATGTTTAGTATTTGCTCTGCTTCCGTTCTTCTAAAGAGAGGTCGAAGAGGTCTTATTTTAGAGAACCGGTTTCCTCCTCCTTCCAGACAAGGAGCTTACAACTCTTTAGGAATGCCTTCAACAACCGTTTTTGGCTTCCTTCCCTCGCATTCTTCAAAACTTGATGAGGTAGCTCCAGAATTGGCTTATGGAGATAAACACTCTTTTTATAAAGTTCGACCACAGTTGAGAGAGTTGTTCAAGTATTGCAAAGGTGTAGCACCTACTCAGGATGCATCGGTTTGTAAGTATGCAGATATAGAGAATGCAATCTCGCTATCTACCACCAGTTGTTGTTCAACCTCACCGGAAGAGACCAAGTTACACTTGGAGGAAGAGGAAGTAATTGTGGAAGCTCAAAAAAAGCCTTCACAAAGGATGGTCGAGAACAATGGAAGGAATATTTTGGAACGGACATTATTTGCAGTGTATTTAAAAGGAAAGGATGAAGAAGCTGAATGGTTATTTGACCAAATATTGAGGGATCATAATATTTGTGTTATATGTTTAGACGATTTCGAAGTTAACTGTTCTATACGAATGCTTCATTGTGCGCATTTTTTCCATAGCAACTGTCTTCGTCAATGGCTTTCTAAATCTACGCAATGTCCGTTATGTAAGGATAGTGTTTATCTGCTGCAGAATGTGGAAGAGACAAACAGAGCTATTCCATATCGTATAGACAATAACAGCAGCCAATGAGGAGACTGCAGTCATGCGAATTTAACTTACAAACGACAGATTTGGAGGAACTATCTTTGCATACCTTCAGATGTTGTGCATTAAAAAATGAGAAATGACGCTACGATCAACCCTTTGAGAGTTGTTATAACAAAACGAAACGAATCATTTGTATACGTAACTTATCACTTTCGACAAGTGTTAGATATACCTCATTAAAGATAATTGTCAAGACGTTTGTTGTCAATGGAAAAGATATTTTTCATTCATTGCTCATGTTCAAATACTGCAAGTCTTTTCAAAATGCAAACCTGTTAACAACTATCCATCATCTATTCAAAGAAAATTTCTTCGTCGTTCCCAACTGGAACGAAAGTCGTTTGTGACGAATAATAAAGACAAGTTACAAGGACAACCTACACTTGTTCTGAAAACTAGGCACTTATGCCACGGGAGTCTGTTAGATTGTTTTTCACAACATACTCCTGCCAGATAGTTTTACCTAGTGCCAAGAAAGAGTTGCCTCGAGGAAGCCAGAAGCTTTATATTGTTTAGCTTATTGGTGTCGAAAGAGGCGTACAACTTTACAAAAAGAAATAAACAGACTCCTCTATTGTTGCTTGAACGACTGTCACTTAAAGTGGTGGTAGCTCAAGCAAACTGACTTTAAGAAGGTTTGTGAAAACCGTGAACAACAATAAGGTCTTCATCTGTTCCATATGACTTTCTACACAACTCCAACACGTCACTTCGCACTATACAAAATCCTAAAAGGCTCTATTTAACACAAACTTCACACAAAGTTCACATACTTTGACAACTAGCTGGGTCTGAATACCAGAAAATATCCTTTCGAGGACAGTAACCCCAAAGTATGATATAGTGACCCAAAAAACCAGGAAAACACAACTTTTTAAACCAACTCAAAGCTGACGTCTTGCGTTGACACAGTTTACACTTCAAAAGTCTCTTATCCACTAACAATAATAATAACTCCCCTTTTTCTGCGTTTTTCTGGAAAACCGTATTATTTGAATATTTTCGTACAAGGCAATCTCTCTTTAGTCTTTTCTTTAACTCTTCAAGAGAAACTGACTGTCTCAGAATTTTCAGGTTCTGCGACTTTGCCACTCCAAATAAGCGCTGAACTCTGACTCTATCTTCTTGAAAATGAGGCTGATAGAACTCTTGCTTGCTGTATTCCAATCTTACTCCCCATGTAACGGTGTAATAAGTTAATTGCAACCCATAGCTGTGCAATAAGAGGACCAGGTCAATGGTCCAAACACTTTGAGTCCAAAGCTTTTCGTAAAGTTCATTGACCGGAACCTGCAAGCCATAGTAACGCAAAATCATATAAGAACACGCTACTCCACAGTCCCAGCAAAATCTCTGTCTCCAGTGAGGTACCAAGGGAACCCAGCTCTCCCACTCTTCTTCTTCTTCTTCTCCCTGGTCTATAGCGGAGACTTTGGTATTTGTCGAAGAGCCAACTATTGGGCAGTTTTTCACAGCAAAAGTTTCAGAAATAAACTGCATCATGGTTGGTTGTCTACATACAAGATATAGATTTGCCTATAAAATTCATTTATTGACAACCCCACAATCGATTATGATTATTAGATTCGAATTGCCAAATCAGACGTCTTTGAAAATGACTCGTTTTGGTTTCATACTTTACAAATTTGGCAGTAGAATAGTCCATTTTGGGCTCCTTTACAAGAAAGCTTAATATACTGAATCCTGTTAGAGTTTCATCGGGAATCATAAAATTAACATCGATGACACTGTACAACATCCTTCAAAAGAAATCACAAGTCTCCAGATAATAACAAAATAAACTTACTTTCTTGTGTCCAATGGAGTATCAAATACGATATCTACACTTGACTTATATTCTCTGTCAGAAACAGCTTTCTTCAATTCCCAAGTAAACCATTTTTGTTCTTTGGACCATTTCCACTTTCCTCCATTGGAGGAAGACTTGACTTGGTAAGGTCTCTGAGGCAACTCTACTGTTACAGTGACTTGTTCAGCTTTCCATTCAAAAAGTTTCATTTGGTTGGATAGGTTGCTCTTAACCTATTTATCCAAAAAAGAATGTCCAATATAATTGTCTATACCTTATTCCATAACGATATATACTCCTTACCTTCAATTCTAAGGTGGCTTCCATCCCTCTTTCTTTAAAATATCCTATTCCTTCCACCAATAAGGGTGACTTGGATTTAGATGAACGATATTCAAGCAAAGTAAATGTTCCATCGGGAGGAACAAAGGACAAAGCATCCAACTCTTCCACTAGTTTCAAATCAACACAAGGATGATATCGAACATCGTCCAAAGTAATAGACTCTGATGATACACCAACAACTCCAGCAATACCTCGTAAGTCAGTATCTGGACTACCTTTGTGGGGAATCACTTGCGACTGTTTTGTCAGTTTACTATTGATAAGCATTCGACATTCTGGCATCCCACTTGTAAAATTATGTAAAACCAAGGTACCGTGTACTTGAGATAAGATCTCTTTTCCAGATGAAGAATAAATACATTCCAAGTGTTCTGTAATATCAATAAATACCTAAAAATAGAAAATATCTTCTACAAGGATACGCTGTTATTCTATACTTACTTCATTACGGTTGTAAAATAACCCTCGTGGACGCCATGATACTTTACTTAGAGCTTCTTGTAAGCTAACCAAAGAAGTATCGTTCTTACGAGCCTCTTTCAAAACGGGAATTTCAGTGGGTTCCAAATAAGATGACCTTTCGAAGGACTTTTTTAGTCTTTTAAAGATGGTTGTTTCCTTTGCTACATATTCTTTCCATATATACAAAACTTCAAGAGGAAGGTCTTGAGGAAAGGAAAATAGCAACGAATACATGATAATAAGAAAACAGTTTAAAACACACTCTCTGCTTTCTATAAGAGCTAACAAGAGTCTATCTTCCTCTTTTGTTGCTCCTGTAATGTGTTCAATAAACGAAACGGGAACAGCATAAGCTTCGATGAGATTAGCGAGTTTTCTACAAAACGCAAGATTTGCCATTGCATTTTTTCTCTTGTTTGAAACTGCCAATAATCTTAAAGAAGGAGTAGTTGCAAAAACCACTGAATACAAAACCACTCTTTCAGTTTCTATGATGGGTGGAGGATGGGCATTATGTTGTCGGTATGCTACGAGGAACTTCTCTACAGCTCCAGCACTAGGCGATCCAGTTAGTCGACGAGTTTCAACCTCTAATATAGCAAACAAACCATAAAGCTCCATCAACTTCAAGTTGTACCAGAGACTTGCCAAAAGAGTCCAACAGATGAATACCAACAAACATAAAAACTTAAGCAAAAACAAGTTGCCAATAATATTCGAAATGCAATTGGGCTTTTTATTTGTCTTTAGGAGTGCATTAACGGAGTGGTTTCTTCCAAATGAGTAACTCTTCTTCCAGAAAGACTCCTATGAATGAAAGTCCACAATAATAAGGATAATATCATCACAACTCCTATTAACCAAGGAAGTGTTGAAACCCTCAAAGAATTTGTAATACTACTATACTGTCGATCACTAGTATTCATCAAGGGTACTTTTACCGATAAAGGATTGGAAGAGTCATCACCCAATAGTTTAGTTTCCGTATCCATTGCTGCGACCATATAATATATAGTTCGTTCGTTTCCTAACCCATTATTGTTATTATTATTATCATTAGGATTGGCATCTTTTCTTATCCAACGTTGAATAGGACGTATGAAAGTTTGTCTGATGGTAATGTCTTGTTTCCATTCTATGCCTGAATTGCTAATCATATCATTCTTAATATTATTATTATTATTATTATCTAAAGATTCAAGTCGAATTCTGGCATGACTAGGAATCCATTTCCTTGGAAACAAAATTCCAGGATATCCTTGACTTGGATCGGAAGGCCAAGGATGGGACTGATTCAGGGAATTGGATTCTTCAGAAAAAGGAGCCTCATTTGAAGTATCTCCAACAGTTCCTGGAACTAAGAGTCGTGGCTTTGTCTCTTCTCCAGCCAAGAAGGAATCCACAATGTCATTCCATTGCGTATCCCAAGTTTCTCCTACAACTTCATATCCTCGACTGGGTAATAAACTTCTACTAACAAGATACGTCACTTTCCTTTCTGTTCCATCTGCATAAGGTGCAACAGGATCCCATTGTAAGATTACGGTAATATTTGGTTTATGAACATTTCGATCAACCCTAGCTTGCAATCCTATCAGAGCTGGAGGTCGTCTTTCTAGAGCTTTTCTCCAGGCATTCTTATCTTCAGGAACTAAAATGCAAGTCTCCCAAGGCTCCAAGTTGAACCTTATGTAACCATCTTTAGGATTCGATACGACACGTTCCTTTACTTGACCCATGAAATCATACAAACCTAATCCTTCTGGAAGGTTGATACTTCGAATGTTGATTCTTATTTGTTGTCTCTTTTTCCATCCTTCTCTTCCTCTATTGATGGCTACCAATGCAATATCTGTAGTTCGAGGATCACCACGAAGAACAACTAAAATTCCTCTAGAGTCATCCATAACCAAAGGTTGAATAGACCCTGTTCGAAGTGCTCGAATTTCTCTTCTTGCCTTTAATAACAATTTGACATGACTTTGGGTAATATTCTGTCCTTGTTCAGTTCTTAAATGTTTTGCCCAAGGAGTTCCACTTGCATCCAACCAAGGAAAACTAAGACGACAATAAGGATCATCCTCCCATAACTGAGTAACTCCCAGATTCTGAGGACCCACTAAACCAACTTCATCTCCATAATAAATCATAGGAACTCCAGCCAAAGTCATAAGTAAAGAAAATGCTCCTCTCAATCTAGCTAAAGCATCTGACCAGTCATAGTCCTCATGAAAGATACTTGGATCATTTTTTTGTGCCTGATGATCCAAAACAAAGACTGCTCGACTAGTGTCATGACTAGATAACATATTCAACATGGAATACCACGCCTCGGGAGCATACAAATCTGAAAGTTGTTCTATAGTATATATAAACTGAGAAGGACTCATAGGAGATACCGGATCATTCTGTCCCCATATATGATCATTATCTAAATATTGACTATCTCTCCAAAAGGATAATACATAAGTCATCAGTTGATAGTTTGTAGTGGAATCCCATTCAAAGCCGTGATTGATATAGTCTCCCGTCCTTGAATGGTTCATTTTCTATTTCAAGTTCTCAATTTGATTACTTACCAATGCCAAGCTTCACCAACAATAAAGGCATCTGATTTGACTTGCTTTACAGCTGTTCGGAATCCTGACCAATACTCATGACTGATTTGCTGAGGAGAATCCAATCGAAACCCATCCGCAATTCGACACCAACGTTTAGCAATGGAATCATTGGCTCGAAAGAAAAAGTCTTGAACTTCTCTTCTATAAGTTACTAGAGCTGGGAGATTCTCATAAACACTCCACCATGACTCATACCAAAGATGATCATAACAAGGACCATCTTTTGAAGGAATAAAGTGATACCAAGAATGATAAGGAGAGTCAGGAAAAGCACAAGCTCCCTTTGTGGGAGGATAATAGCGACGAAATCGATCAAAATATTTAGAGTCACTACTAGAAGTTCCAAAAACGCCATCCAAAAGGATATGCATTCCTTTAGAATGAATGACTTGTGCCAGTTGTTCAAATAATGCATTGTCTCCCAATCTTTCTTCAACATCTTCCCAAGAAGAAGTATCATAACCATGACAACTAGGACTTTGAAAGATTGGCATCAAATAGATCACATCTATACCCAAGTCAGTCAAGTAATCTAATTTATCTAGAATACCTTGCAAGTCACCGCCATAATATTGATTTTCATAAGCATATTGGAAAGGTGAGTTGGGAATGGAAGGATCATAAGGCAATTCATTCCATTCTTGATGTTGAAATATTCGACGACCATAACAAAAAGTGGTTTGGTTGTTAGGATCGTTGGAAAGATTGCCGTTGCGGAATCGATCAGGGAATATATGATAGAAAGCTATGGCATCTTTGACCCAGTTAGGTGTTTGAAATTCAGGACTATAAACTGCCAAACTCCAACGAGACTCCCAAGGCCCAAAATCAGTTCTTGCAGTTCCTATTCCAAAAGGCTTATTCTGATATACATAAAAGAATTCTCCTCCTTTCCATACACAACGAAAAGCATAAAAAAGTACACCTTCGATAGGTCCAGCAGATAGAGTTGTTTCCCACCAATCATACTTGGCGTTTCCATTAGTCAGATTCATTGAGATCAGTTGTTCTTGTTGACGACCACCATTATAAAATATGACTTGTGCTCCAGTCAATTCTCCTGCTGCAGCACGAAGACGTACTACAAACTGTGAACCTCTTGGAATGGGACCTGTTGGATCTCTATAAAGTGGATCACGACAATCATGTTTCACTGCCCCTGTTGCTGCACCTATTGGGAGTCCTGCTGTTCCATTTCTATCGCTACTTGTTCGATGGAAATAGACGTTCCAAAACCAATAAATCAAACCCAATAAGAGTCCCCATCCTATGATGTGAACAAATACTCTGAAGTATTTAGAAGATGGAACGTAGGAAGTATGCATATTATATCCAACGTTTTCACTATCCGACCAAAAAGACAAGCCACCGTTCTTCTTATCGCTATTGGGACTTTTCCCAAATGCTTTCATATCTCGTTTTGAATGCAAAGACTTTTTGTCCACTTTATCACTTACTTTGTTGACAACTATCACAATTCTTTGAACAAATGTCGCAAGAGTCAACAGAATATACTTTCTAGATACTTGAGACTATTACGTTGCAATCCTGGATACTTGCCTTGCCTTCATCGTTTACCCAAGTCTCCTGCGCATCAAACCCAACACAACTCATTGTTCCTGAATATGCAAGAAGATAGTAATGATAGAGAACAACTTGCAGAAGATCCAGTCTCTGGTTCAAGTATTCAAGAGAACCATGGAGAACAGGTGTCTGATCCTTGGGCAGTATCAAGGAGAGAAGCAACCAGGGCATTTCTAGGATTGGTAAGAACAATGGTATTATGAGTTGTGTCTAAATGGATAATTAATGCGCAGTTTTTGGTAACTTCGTTGGGAATTGTCTTCCATCGCTCCAAACTGTTAAGACGGTTCTCCTTTGCAGCCTTCTTCGGACATTTGAGAAATCGAATACCAACAGATAAGCAAAGTCTTTGGCGTTTTACTTTTCATGTACAAAAGGCATATCGTCTATTGAATATTTCAACTTTGCGTTGGATAAATGTTGAAGAACCTCCTCCCATTTTGGATAACAAGCTACTTGTTGTATTCTTATGGCGTTCAAGTGATATTTCCAATCCCGATTATGTTCGAGTTTTACAAAGAATATCTGTCTCCTATCCTCAAGTTGCTGTAGTTGCCATTCATACTCCCAAATTTGATTATGAGATTGATTCTCATTTTGTTCGTATTGCTTTGGAAGTAAGTTGATTGATATGAAATATTGATGCCATATTGGTATGTTTGAAGAAGGGTTTTGATATGAATTTTCCTTGTGCCTTGGATTCGGATTGGCAAGTTTGGAAGTCGATTGGTGCAAAGGATTGGCCTACTGTTCTTGTATTAGACCCAAACTATCATATTTTATTTGCTATTCCAAGTGAGTGTTGGAAGTTCATTCCTAATCTTATTTTGATATTTGAAACATAGAAAACAAATTCCATCTTTTGGAAGATTGTATTACTACAAGTCTCGACTATTTTTCAGAATATCCATTTGTAAAGGGAGCTATTGCCAAGACTATAAAGTTCTCTTTGGATCCAATGGAGCGTGCTTCACCACTTTGTTCACCTGGAAAGATTGCCTTGGACTTGAAAAATGGTAATTATCTAAAACCCATCTATTGCATTTTTCAGATGACTTGTTTCATTTTTAGGTCGCCTCTTTATTTCTGATTCTGGTCATCACAGAATATTGATTGTCACTATGGAAGGCCAATTTTTGGATCAAATTGGCGGATTGAGGGTAGAGGATGACTTTATATTATCTGAAAAGGAAAGTATGGGATGGAAGGATGGAAGTTTTGAAGAAACTAGATTTCGTAATCCTCAAGGAATGATATACAATGAAGAATATGATGAGTTGGTCATTGCAGATATGTGGAATGATGCCATAAGAATTGCTCATTTGAAACAACGACAAGTAAGAACTACAGTTCTTCATTCCAAAAGTATTGGAGTTTTGTCGTTTTCAGGTAAACAGAGTTGTGTTATTGGATAGCTAACCATAATATGGACTCATAACAAATGATTCAGGGACATCGGAATGTACTTTTAGGTATCCTATGGATGTTACTATTTATGAGAATACTATTTTTGCAGTAGCAGCAGGTTCTAATGAGGTATGGTCAATAATGATTTGGGTATGAATATATTCATCGATTGGTTTATTAGATTTGGAGTTTGAATCCCTCAGGAGAGGTCAAGTTGGTCTGTGGAAATGGCAAGTATCCTTCTGGTCATATAGATACAGAAGGTGACTTGTCTCGAGTAAGAAATCTATTTGATTATATCATTTTTATAAATAATGGAATTTAGGCAAGACTTTGTGCTCCTAGTGGAATTACTGTTTCTCCTAATGGAACATTATATGTTGTCGATTCCGATTCAAGTATCATAAGATGGCTTTCTATGACTAAGAATCAAGTGGGTACTTTAGTTGGTGGTGATGCTATCTTTACTGGCAATTTAAGTGCGTAAGTGAATAGATAAATCTCTTTTCCATTCGAATGACAATATATACTTGTTGAGTTTTGGAGATAGAAATGGTGTGTCTTCCTCTGTTCGTTTACAAAGGCCAATGGGAATTTGTTATATGGATAAAGATCAGTTAATAGTAGCGGATACTTTTAATCATAAACTAAAGTGTATTCATACTATACAAAGAGACTGCAGATGGCTATGTGGTGATTCTCAGTTGGGATATGTAGATGGACCTAAGACGGTAAGGAACATATCATAGTTTTGTATACTTGTGATGATGACTGAATAAGTATTGATATTAGTATGCCAAGTTCCATTGTCCTTGTGATGTTGCTTGGGATCCTATTTCGCAACGTTTATATATTGTCGATAGAGAGAATCACGTGATTCGTTGGATGGATTGGAATAGTAATGGAATAGTTCATACTTTACAATTATTTGGATTTCCTACTTGGTGGTTTCATTAAAAGTGGATATCAATCTATAGGAAATATGAAAATATTACAAGCAACGGAAGAGTTGGTCACTAATCTAGAAGTATTGGAATGGTCACAACGTTATATAGAAAACACAGAACAAACCAAAGAACACAAATTACCTAATAACTTGAAACAGTTGATGACACCGTTAACCCAATATTTGCAAGACACTCCAGCTGGTAAGTGAATACACTGAAGCACTATATATCTTTTTCTCACTATTATTATTATTATTTGTCTATACAGGAACGCAGTGCTCTTCTAGTCTACAGTCTTTGTTTACACAATTAGAAAAGTTTCAGTTGACAGTGGGTGAACTACAAATGATCGCCAACCAAAGACCCAATAGTGTATTACAACTATTGTGTATTTTATTTGACTGTGAAAGAAGGTTTACTGAAGAAGAAATGGCAGTAAGTTGGGTTTCTACTTTCTCTCTCTTTCCTATTGGTGATCTTGTTATTTGCTTAGGGAATATTACAAATTATTGACACTACTTTAGAGCCAAGTCCTATCAAAGGAGAAGTGGATATGCAGTCTACTCCTAATAGCTTGTAAGAGGAGTTGTTGAAGGTGGGAATAGGTATTTGACTCATAATAACTTGTTACGTTTTGTAAATTACTTGTTGCCATACATATTGTTTCGTTACCAAGACTCTGTTCAAAACATTCTCACTTCCTTTCTATTTCAGTAAGAAAACCATTACATTTATGGAAATTTGTATTGTATTTTGAGTGAACGACAGACATTCAATACCAATAATTGTTTGATATGTCACTTTTTGGGACTCTCTATAAAAGGTTGGCTCAAGTCAGTTTGAGAAATCAACTTTTAGGGAATAGCAGAAGGTGTTCTAGTGCTTCCAAAAGTGCAGTGGACAAGCATCAAGGTAACTTTCTCTTGTTACTTGTATTTACCCATCCCACTAATTGCTTTCCAAGATGCTTTGAAAAAGAAAGAAGAAGAAGAAGAAGTTCAATGAACCCGGAGGTTTACTTTTTGGAGAAGAGCCTCCGCCTCCTGGTCAAAAACGACAATGGGAAGAATGGGAAGCTCCGTGGTATACTGTTTTAGTATTAGTTACTTTCTTTGGAGTTTACGGTTTATATCAAAGACCTCCAGATACTTCTTATGTAAGTATTCAACTATAATGTGTCGAATCTTCTTCAACTGCCCCATTTTCTTAGCATTTGGCTAGAGAAGAAGCAATCCGTCGTTTGCAACAAGAAAAAGATACTTCTCCGTTGTTGTTGGAAAGTAACAATAAAAGTGCAGAAAACTAATTCTACTGGTTCATATCCTCCATTCTCGAAGAAATGGAATCTTCATTTTCTGAGCTGGTTTCTTCAGCTTCTAAAAGCCAATCCACAAAAGGCTTTAGTTGTTGTATGAGTACCGCTTGACCGTTTAACTTGTCTTCCTCGGAAACCCAGTCTATTATCCAGTCTTCCGATAAAACATCACAATCATACAATAACTGAACAAGAAAAGAAAAATATTTTCGATAGTTTGGCAATCGCTAAAGTAACAACTTTCAGAGTAGCTGTCTTGTCGATATAAAGAAATCTTACAAACCTCACAATATTCCTTCCAGTATTTCAGTAACCACATACCATCCGATGAATGCATACAAAACTTGATTAAGACACCAGACCAATGACGAACAAATAATATCCATTGTTGAGTAACTTGTTGTTGAGTAAGGCCTTCTTGGACGTCGAGCTTATTTAACAAGAGAGGAAATATAACTCTCAAAATATGAGAAGAAGTAACATCCAATGCCAATTTCAATGCATTCAGTTCCAACACGGCAGTTTCTGGAGAATGTTGTTCTTCCAAAGCACGTTGGAACGTATCCTTTATCTCTTGACGCACAAGGTTTCTTTCCGTAGGAGGTGAAAAACTCGAAGAAGACTTGAAAGCTAAGGAATCAGGTGTCATACCCAATTCTGCGGCTTCTCTGTCCTCTTCAATGGCAATGTCTTCAGATTCGTTCCTTTCTATTTCTTCCAATTCGTCAATGGATGACTCGTCATCTTCCTCTGCTTTATGAGTTTCTTCTTGCCATTGGATGCAATGATGCTTACTTTCATCTTGTATAGTTGTTTCCTTCTCATTTCTATCAAATAAGTTGGATTCCATATTGAAACTTCCCATTCTTTCCAACAAGACTCTCTCATCCATAGTTTCCTTTCGATAAGGATGTTCTCGAAGAATAATACGTGAATGGTGAGGAATATGTGATTTTGCTTTTACAACCACAAAGGAATCTACTATACAGCCTTCAGAAATCTCACAATCATCATTTAAAACCACATTATCTGCAATAAGTGAACCCACAACGCGAACATTACTTTTCAAAATACTATGGGACCATATAATACTATCTTTAATATGACAGTTCGGACCAATCGTCACATTATCTCCAATGACAGAATGAACTATCACGGCATTCTCATCTATGCGAGTATTTTCACCCAAGACTGTACATCTTCCAATATACGAAGACCAAGCCAAGCTACAACTCGATGCAATATATTTAGGACCACGTCGATACTCATATTTCGTCGTTTTGAAAGGAAACCGTTCAACTGTCCAAGGATAACTCCAGCGATGAATAAAGGCAAAACATACATAGAAATAACTTTCCATGTTCGTTATTCGACAAGCAAAATCTGCACTTCCACTCAAAATGTGGCCATAGATTTGATTGCCTAATAGTTCTCCTTCACCACCGTCAATCTTTCCTCGGATAAAGTCGCGAATGTTATCATAGTCAAAGTTCTCTCTAAACTCTACAAGAACTTCAGGAGCACAAATATCGATACCACAATCTTCTAAACTAGAAAATATCTCCACTCTAGAGGAATATTCGGTCAAAGTTGTAATACCAGGAATAACTATTTTGTCTTTCCTATCATAGGAATACTGAATGATTTGTCCATTTTCCAACCTGGCAATATCACACGAGCTACTGATACTTCGAAGTCCAAAACAACTAGTTAATACCCAACTTTTGCTTCTTTCTCTTCTAGCTCGGTGTTCCTGACAAATAAGATCGGATAAACTTATTGAAAGCAAAAAGATTGCACTTACTTTAACAACATCCAAAAGATTAAAGGTGAAAAATGCTCCAGGAAATATTAGAATAAAGTCACTTTGTGGTCTCCAATCTCCTCGACTGTCAAGCTATCCAAAGTGTGAATTGGTTCAAACTCATAGAAAGATCCACAACTTACTTCTCTTATGGCATCTCCTGCAACCAACCACTGACTATTGGTGAGAAAATGCAAATTCATATCAAAGTTCAAGGTTTTCACAAATTTCGCTAAAGTTTCCTTTATATGCTCGCGACAGATAATCACGCAATCCTTTACTTCTGCTTGTAAGAGAGCTTCCAGCTGATATTGGAGTAAGCTAACGTTTACAATAGGCAAAAGTGCTTCACAGAACGTTCCATCCGTGCAAGGTGGTCTCAGTTTATCACTAAAGAAGTCTGCAAACAAGACTGCTTTTAAATCTCCATCGCTAGGAGAATAACTTGCCATTTCACATGAAAACAATTTTCTATTCGTCCGTGTTCATTAGAAAATAACAAAAAAAGAAATATACAATTCATCGTTTTATTAGTACAAGAAAAACATCTCAATCACATCATTTATGAGTTATCCCATTCCAGAAGCATCTGAACAGCATCAGAAATATTGCTGTTTGTCAATTGAAGAACTTGATAAGCCTTTTCCGGATCAAAACCCATACTTGCAAGCTCTACAACAGCATCATCAGAAACTACGACATTGGAATCATTTCTATTCATGGAGTAGGAACTTGTATTACATTTCGTTCTTTCTTCTGGAGCAATGGAGACTGAGTTATTCAGCACTTTGGTTGTATCAAAGTTATCATGAGTAAAAATAATGATACAAGAACTATGTTCTGATGCACCTTCCACAACACGATACCTGATTCCTACAGGAACCTTTACATTCAATTTGCTAGAAGTAAAAAATGTATGCACAAATCGAATAGTAAGCCAACATGGAGTTTCCGTTGAGCTGCAGTGAAATACAAATACAAGAGAACCTTCAATTCCTTTCATAAAACCTTTGCCACATTCTAGTTCACATAATCGAGCACTTCCATTGGGAATAACAGAAGTTGGTTCTTGACACCAAATACCACTAATCAGGTTCGCATCTACCAAATGAAGAGGACCTTCAAGTGCATTTGCAATTACCAAACGAAGACTTCTTTTACCATTTTGGTTTCTATTTGATGGAAATGAGACGCATCTATCAATTTCTCTTTGAATAACATCATCAACGGACTTGGAAGGATGAGATGGTTGATACAAACCACCCAACGGTTGACTTGTGCCTTGGCAAGATACAGAATCTTGATGTGAACCACGAGTAACAGAAGTCGTTTCACTTGAAATATTTTCATCCAAAAATGGTACTTGATGAAAAATATCACCCAACATATCACTACTAGTTTCTTGTTCAGTATCCTGCAAACTTTCTCCAACATCACTTTGTCTACCCGATATACTTCCTTCCTCATCGCTCTCTGAACCCTTGTAAGCTGAGGATGAGTCCCGTGATGAAGTAGTAGTATATTGTAAAGGCGAGCTGGCTGAATTTACAAATCGAATATTCCTGAGAATAACCTTACGGAGACTTTCAACTGCACTTGAAGAAGGACAGTCAATTCTTTCCCATAAGAAACCTTGTTGAGTTCTGCTTGAAAGCACACAGATTGCCAACGCTGGTGTGCCTCTGACAGAACTGGTCATTCTTGCATCTACTATATGTCGCAACTTGCGCTGCCAAAGAACCTTTCCATCAAAAGTTGTTATCATCAATCTTCTAGAAGTTAGCAACGCTGCTCTTCCTCTGAAATTACTAGATACCGGAACTGTTCGACCTTGGTTCAAGGCTTCTTGAACTTTGACAGCCAACAACTCCTTTCCAAGTGTCTTTCCACGACGACCTGATCTTGTAAAAAGAGTAACAATGGCAGCAAGTTGCCATTCTGGGGATTTTTCATCGGTAGTTGCTTTACTAGGAGTATATTGGAAAAGATTATCCAATTCAATCCAATATAGTAGCTCTTCATGGTCTTCATCACCACTTCGAATGACAGCTTGTAAGATTGCTTTTCCAGTGGCTGCATGTACATCGTAACACTGCAATTGCTTTACCGTACCAATAGCACGTGGCGGTCTCATAGGCAAAGCTCCTTGTTGTAAACCACCAACAGTCATACTTCGCAAACCTGCAGCTGGTTCCGCAATAAAGTCAAGTACACCAGTCATTGGATGTACTAGACCTCCAACGAGACCTTTGCCCAGCCCTTTAAAGAAACCACTAGCTCCTTCTCGCTTAAGACCTTGATAAGGATCTCGAAAGACGCCAGAAACGCCTTTAGAAATACCTTCTCCGAAATATTTCGCACCTTGAACAAAACCATCAACCGCAGAAGTTGGTTGACGTGATCTTTTCATTTCTCTCTCCGCTAAATATTCCCGATTTCCAACGGCTGTTGCTAAACCAACTGAAAGCGAACGCGGAATCTGATTGATAGAATTGAGCAAACCTCCAACCGTATTAGTCACTAGCGACCTTGAGCCACGATCTAACCTAATAATAAAATCTCGGCCACCGACCGCTTTAGATGGTTCAACAAAAAAGTCTTTTGCGCCTAGTGCAATGGAATCAAATAGCGCAGCAGGGTTTCCTAACAGGCTGTTCGAGGAAATGAGTTTCAATCTTTGACCCAAGACCTGAGTAATATAATATTCTCCAATGAGTCCTCTTAGATGACTTTCTGTATCAAATACATGATGTAATTCTAAAGCATTAAACCGAAACTCAGCCCCTTCCACATTTCCAACTGTGGCAAGCAACACTCGAATCAGTCGTCTATAAGCTCCATAACGAGTCGTCGTAGATGGTGCTGACGAAAAGGAGACAATAAGTTGCACTGGTCCAAAGAGTAACCATTCTATATAAAGACGTTCACGAAAAACGAGACTGTTTGAATCCATGTTCTGATCTCGATCTTCTCTATCCTCTTCATCTTCACCTTGTAGACATTCCTCCTGTGAACTCGAGTCTAGACGAAGGAGAACTTGTAAAAATGGCCAACAACGTCTTAAGAAGTACTCATCCAAGGAAATATTAAGTCTTTGAAAAGCAAAATACACTCCTGTGAAAGCTTGTATTCCAGGAAAGGTCTTGGGTGACTTTTCGATAGTTATCTGAAAAAAAGGTTTGTTATTCGTATTATCCGGTACAGAAACACTATTATCTGAAGCTTCTGAAGTTGACCTACGTTCTGAGGGCCAAGCAATTACTGGCCAAGGTGCATTCGGAAGTTGATTGTCAAGCTGCAAGTCTCCTATGCTTAGATCGTACACTTGATAATCTTCTGTTTTCTGATAATCAAAATGAACATTCGTAAGAGTCAAATAAGCAAGTTCTGTAGGAGTGGAATCAATGAAAGATATTCCAACGGCATCAAGTGCAATACTGAAGTGCCATGCTCTGTTCACATTCTCTTCTTCTTTCTTTGCAACAACAACTTGATTAGATGAAATAGCAGTGGCCTCCTGTTGAGGTCTTGCATTCAAATCTTCTCCTAAAGAACAAAGAGCATCACCAGTGCTTGGAGTCGAGATAAACTTGGTAGCAGCAAAAGTAATCTTGGCAAGCGCTGCTAGAGGATCATCTATGTCAACTGAACCATCATCAACAAAAGTTACAACTTTGGTAGGACCATTCACAGTGACAGCATATAAAAGTGCAGGACCTTTTGGCAAAACTTGTTTGTTAAACTTTCTCGAAACAATATCAATGCTAATATTAAATTCCGGATACCTCATTGCAGTCATCTCCGATCCATTCACGTTGGACATTGAACGACTCTCAGACGAAGTCTCAACTACTTCTACAGCTAACAACTTTTTCTTACATTCCATGCCACAAGGATCATCCCATGCATATCTTGAAGTTCGTCCTGGTCGAACCAGCCAAGGTGGAAAATCCTGACTTGTACCAACTTGATGAAACGCAATAGCACGAGTACGGCATAGATTCACTATTTGATACGGCGGATATCTCCTATCCTCCTCTAATATAACAATTTTCTTAGACCCTCCAATTGGAGTTTGTATTCTGACCACAGGAATATACTGTTCATGACGTTTGGGTGAATACATCTTTAAAAATACATCTCCATGATAGTCAGGATTCAAAGGTCTACTCCATTGCCATTCTCGTGAGTATCTGTCTTCTGTTCGTCGTAGACTAAGCAGCCTTTCCTTGTCATTGAAGTCCCAATGTACTGCAACAAATTTCCCAGGAGGTATATCATGTACTAAATCTTCATCAACTCCCATTATAGTTGTCATTGCATCTTCTTTCTTACTTGTCTTCATCGAATGTGACTGGCACCATTGGAAAAGAAACTTTGTAGAGTTTTCAATGCGTAGGCAATCTCGAATAGTTGCTACGAGAGATTGTCCAAAGCTCCCCTTTCCTGGTCTCACATCCAAAATATAATTGCCTTGTTGTAAATTCAGTTCCAAGGGCTTGTCCACATTTGCCAAAGGTTCCATTAAGGGTATATAATTGTCGTAGCCTGCAACAGCAAATGCAATTTCGTTACCATCAAAAACAACAAATGGATCTACAGGTTCTCCTGGAGGACAAGGAGCCAAAGAGAAGAATGATATAGCATCATTACTGACTACTCTGACATTGATTGCAGAACTCGATTTGTTTCTCAGCCAGTATTCTGCTACTATTCTAAAATGATGACCCACTCTCCTATCGTCATCTGTCAACTCAAGACGTGCAAACACCTTCTGACTACGAAGATTGAGACCTCTCGGTAAGAAAGATTCACTTCCAGAAAATGAAAACAACTCCACACGATTATTAGGGTGCAAAACAACACTTTGACCCCAATCAGGAGTATCTGCTCTTTTCATAAATCCTTCATAATTAGGTTTCCCTCGACAAGGCCTAGATAGATTATCATATCTTAAACTTAAAGTATTTTCCCCAATTTCATGAGAAAGTGAAAATACTTCAGCAGTTTGTAAGGGCTCCAGAATTCCCTCCACGAAACCAAACGATTCTTCTTCAACTGAATGAAAAATTCGAGAGACACGACCTTTGGGTTTTCTTAGTCTAAAGGCTACTTCTCGTGGTAGTCCATTCTGAATAGTTAACGGAGGATGTATTTCCAAGTCCAACCAACCGTTTTCCCAACCAAAGGGGCGTTTTTCGTCCACTCGTGGAAACAGAAGGAAATAGAATTCGTCCAAACAAGTGTTTGCGGCATTAGAATCCTCCAAATCTGAAACACAGCAGACCAACGAGATAAATTTGTCCATATGACGCATAAAGTCTTCAGCTGAGTAGTTGTCAAAGCCCCATTTTCTCGACATCTTTCTTTCCTCTCGTGTGACTAACATGGCCTTTTTCCAAAACTCATGGAAAGATTCCAATGCACTACTCCAAGAAAAAATTCGCTTCTCGCATTCATTTGCCAACTCTTCACCATCAAAATGAATTCCACCGTTGATACAAGGTCTTAGATAAATGGGCTCATATTCAAAGCCAAGAGGAGGCGACCAAGCCTCTCCAGGTAAAATACTGTACATCTGTAAGTTGCGGCCATAGGTTACTTCAACTTTAATAGAAGTCTTATTCAATAGTCGATATCTTGAGCGCAAAGTACAATAAGGACAACCATCCTTCATAGACACATCCCACACTGCAATGGTGTCCTTCATGATATACGGTTGGTTGTCTTCATCAACCACTAAATTGGAAGAAGACTGTGCGGCATTAGCATCCACGGAATGTAATGAGACAAGGTGAACACCATATTCAGAGGCAGAGAGGGTCAAAACATCGTAACCTGGAACTTGAACAGTGCAGCTATTGATAAACTCTAATTGATTGATATCTAGACAACAAAACCCTCTCTTAACGTAAGTTGTACAAATAAACACAATGCAACTTACCGGTATCTTGAGAAGAAACGGCAGTTAAAGCCCTTATTAACTCATCTGTTCGGATATCAACTTCCTTTTCTTCTCCTTCCCAACAAACATAACGACTCGAGTCATAAGGAAATGTCAGTGAAATAGGTACACCCAATGCATTATGTACGACAAAAGCTGCAACACTTGGTCTATCCTTGGAAATCATGTACTCAGTTCTCGTACAATATAAATCTGTCTGCTGAATGTGTTGAATCAAGTGACGAAAGCTTTCGACTGCTTTCAATACACCTTCCACTGCTACTTGAGTACTATTGATATTTAGGCGATGTTCCGAAAGCAACTCTAACACCAATGTGTTTTTAGACCCAATGGAAAAATTGAGATTACAAGGCCAACGTTCTAAAACGGGTTCCCACCAACCCTTCTTTTCATAAAAGAGAAATACAGCAACTTCAAGTTTGACTTGACCACATAGAAAGTCTCGAAAAGTCCCTCGTAATCTATCGACACGAGCTTCTAACACTGGAACGCAAGAATTTCTCGACTCTTCCAATGCAATCAGTCTTATTCCTTGAACATTACATTGAAAGTCAATAGGAATTTTGGATGCTTCAGCTTCACATAAATGATGATCTTCTCCTACAAGGACATCATCAGAAATACACTTGTCTCGTTTCGTAGACAACTGTTCGGCATCAGCTACGAAAAGTCTCCAGATTACTGAAAACACGATGGGAGCATCGTGAATACCAAGTCGACACAATATGGAATCCACATTGACTCGAAGCACTCTCAAGTCGGAACCAAAACTGTAGTCAATAGTGAGTTCAAATGGATACAGTGCTTTTAGAAGATTGGGTTCGGAAATCGAACCCAACAAAACATGCATGTTTTTTCCAATAAAATGATAGACTCCAGATTCTTCTGATGAAATGTCATACTTTGAAACAAGATCTCCTCCTAAAACCAATGCATGACTATCTGAACGGGATAAATCGGCAGGAAAATAAAATTGACAATTCGAAAAGACAACAGTAATTTGTTTACCATAATATGGTTGATCGAAAACTCTTGTTGATTCTTCCCAAGACTCTGGTCGAAGTAACCAAGGATCATAGTGAGCATTTGTAAAAGGAATCGATAGTCGATATATACTACGAATAAAGTCTGCAACCACAAAAAATTTCAAAGAGGAGAATGAAAATGAATACACAGAAGCCGCTTCCGGCCATCCATAATATTTCATGACAAGAAGAGGTTGGTTGTCCCTTAAATCGTTGTAAATAATTGGAAGAACAAACAACAAGATGAGCTTACTTTTGAAGTTCTCTATCAGGCATAACTAAAGTTGTACGATAAAGAGAACATGGTCTTGTATCCAACATGGTAGCATGAATAGCAGAAGCCTCCACACTCAAACGACCATCATCATAATAGTCTATAAAAAAACTCATCCTATGGAAATCTATATCTGCGATAGCATAATGGGAATGACTGTCAAAACCACCAGAAAACAATGATAAACTCAATTGAGGGAATTCCAGTATCGCTCTATACCCAACAGGTATCTTACTAGGGGAGCGTCGAGGTAATAACCATTCACCGGGTAACATATTCTCAGGGCTCGAAGACAATTCCGAGTCTTCTGACTTGCGACGGCAGATAAGATTTGCAATATTTTCTTTCTCGATATCCTCCGATAAATTTCCATATAGAATGTGACACAACGTAGTATACTGAACTTCAGATACATGAAACATGGTGTGCCGTATTGACTTCATTCGGATAAATACATCAGGAGGAGGTTCCGTCGTATCTGACGAGGTCCAGTCATAACATGAGGCAGTATCAATATCAAATTCTAAGACGGCGTCCAATAGAAATGATTCACAAAAAGCTTCCTTTTTTGATGGTATTTCCGATTCAACTGTCATTTGATACAGCATACCATCAACAGAACCTGTCGTAATTGACAAGCCTATATTGTAATTGACAGCCATTTGCAATTTGTTCTTCAGGTGGAGATTTTCAGCTTTCAACCTGACAGCATCTTTACAAGATGAACTGCGAGGAATATCAAGCTCAAAAATATTAGAGATCAACCATAACAAAAAAGGGGCATATTTCGGATACTCTTTACCAGTTCCGGATCGTTCGGAACCGTTCGAAGGAAATAAATTTTCCATGGTCTTTGTCACTTGAGCCTTGAGTTCAGTCCAGAAGGAAGAAAGAAATATCAAATGAAAATCATTTGTTGTAATTTGCAGTTCTGGAATGTCTACAAAACTCTGACTGTCTTCTAAATTCACAGCAGTTACCAACGAACCTAACTTCCAACGACCACGACAATCTGATATTGGAACGTTCAATACTTTCTTTGAAACTTCCAATTCCGTTGACATGTTGTAAAGAGTAATATTATCAAATATTCCTTGTCCTTGGAAACCAATTGTATCCTCATGGTTTAAATTACCACCAAGTTGCGAGATAGTAAGTATAGCAAATGGCAAACGATTTCGTTCGATTTCAAAAGTCAATTCTTCAAAAACAAAGTCGACGGATACTTTTCGTTTCGGAAAGAGCATTTCACTTTCAACAACTTTATCCTGCTTTTTAAAGTCATCAAGATTATCAAAGGTGGTACGACCCCTATGCTTTGAAAAAAGTTCGTCGTATCCCATCCTTCCAATATCTGCATAAACTGAAGGCTCGAGAATCATTTTTATGGATATGATACGAACATGGACCCTGTCTTCAGCAGGATTAGGATGAAAATTTGCATCTATGCAAAGAGCACCATAATTCTTTGCATAGCGAACTTGGTCTTCACAAATAAATAAATTCTGCGGTTGCTGTCTAGAAAATAATTGCTTCAATAAAAACCTTTCAAAACTACATGAAAATTGCTTCTTGTCAAAAAGAAACGACAAGCACAAGGTCAATTCGAACAAACTGGCCTTCAAACCCACATTTCCTTGACGACTTCCAATAGAAACATTAATCTGTGGCATCATCAACTGCAAAGTAAAATATGTAAGGTGTTCAATTCTTCTATCGGTCGATGCTTCTTCAACTACTTCCAAAGACGAGCTAACTGCTCTGTCAATAGTTGGATGAGTTTCCAACTGCTCAGTTTGTCTATATTTGCTATATTCCATAAACCATCCATCTTGCAAAAGCTCCTTGAAAAACATACAAAACTGAGGAACGATATGAAAATTCAAAGCAGGAAGTTCTCCAACAAGGCAAGCAAGCGGTCTATAGTGACAGTTCTTAATAAAAAGTGGAAGCTCATTGCAACTTGAAGCCGTAATGGCATCCAACAAAGTCACAAAATACAAAATTGCTCGCTCCAACTTTAACACAACAATACACGTCGCATCAGATTCACTTATAGTTTCCATATATTTGATATCTAAGTCGTTCAATTCAAGTTGATAGAAACCAAAGAGTGAAGACATATCTTGTATTGACTTGTACACAATCATTTGGTTAGACTCAAGTGCCTCATGTGAACAATTCTTCAATTTCAAAGTGTCAAAATTGAACCATACACCATCGCCTCTCTTTGAAGAACTAAGAAAGATCGATGGACCTTCTATTAAAATCTTCATCTGAAAACGCTTCTTTCTTTCGTATAAACGAGACTCGAGATACTCCCGAAGTTCAGATAAACTTTTCTTGGCACGTACTGAAACACTTTCAATTAAATTTGTTTTCTTTCTTGGAAGTTCAAAAACACCAAACAATGTTTTGAAAAAGCTCTGATCGATGAGAGAAATTTGTATGCCACCAAACCTACCGTATACGCCATTACTTTCGTCTTGTTCACCCATTTCTATTTTAAACACACCAAGTACACCTTTTGATGTTTCTTCAACTCTCCCAAATGGGTCTTGTAGTAGAAAATCCACTTGATCACGTAATGTATATTCCACAACATCTACTTTGGATGATAAACTGCTACTTTCTTCTTCCCTACACTTTCGACTTATCAACATAGAACCACCCTGATTACGACAATCAACAATCGAGAAATAGTTGAAAAGCAAATCAAGTCGAATAGTCCCTGAAAAACGTTTCTCAAAACCAAAAGACAAACCTCCAAGAAGCATCCTTGCAAAGGGTTGTTTCTCTTCTTCTAATCCATTATCACAAACTAAAAAGACTGCTTTTTCGATAACCACATCTACACGAAATAAACTGCAATCATGAACATTGTTATTGGAATCAGCAAAGTCAGAGATACTATACTGTAAGGAAGCCTTATCATCTACGGGAAAAACATCACCAGGGCCTTCCTCTGCAGTCTTGAGACTATTATCAGATGAAGACACAGAATGTTTCGGTTCTTCTTGTTTGGAGGTAAAATATGATGACATCCATTGCAACCAACCAACATTACTTGTAGTATCACTCTTATTCGAGTTCACTTCATCATTTTGAGACAAAGAGTTAATAGGAACCGTAATAGAATTTAACTTTTCATCAATTATACTACGATACAATAGGATATCATCCAATTCCAATACATCTTCCAACTCCTCAAGTCGTTTAGGATACATAATACCTTTCGTATTACTATCTTGTTTCAGTTTAGAATACCTTTGTAACAAATATTTTTCACGCAACTCAAAATATTCAAGCATACGCAACCTCCTTAACTTCATTGCTTCTACTTGAAGATTTTTTTCCTGCTTGATTCTTTGACCAAGACCAGGAAATATTTGTTCAACAATCCACTTCCACTTTTCTATTGCATTCTCAGGCTTAGTTGTCTTTTGCGAAAAAGCTTCCAATAACTTCATCATGCTTATATATTGCAGTCTATCCAATGAACAGTCAAAGTTATGGACACATAAATACAGAACAGCATTAGGAATGGGTTGGTCTTCTTTCATATCTTCCATAGGATTCCGCAATTTCGCTTGTAAAGTTGCAGAAAAAGGACCAAACAGTTTATACCTTTGATTACTTTCCGAATTCACAATGTTAAGAATGTCTTCTTCAAATACTGCTGATTCGTTAAAGACGTCTTTTCCAATATAAAATGAAAGATCCTGTATATTTACAACCTTGTAGAGGATAGGACCTTCTGATACTTCTCCCAGATTTTGTTCCCAACTTCTATCGGTGGAAACAACAGACATAAACTTGAGATGAAAGTAACTTGCCATGCGAAAGCTGTTTCCTTCATCCAGAACATATTTCACAACAATATCTGAAATGTCTATCTGTATTCTGCTGATAACCCGAGTAAGCAGACGTTGATACCAAGTGGCCGAATTGCTGTTACTATTTGCGTCCTGTTTGACGCTACTACTCAGTTCCAAGAGTGCTTGTCTTTTTGTTTCTCTGAGAGCTTCATCTGCTGCCAGCCTAGCACGTTTCCTACGTTGTGCATAGGAGTTTTGGTCCTGTGTTGAAACAGATGCACTAACAGGTACAGCTTCTAGTCGCAACCCCTTTAAAGAGATAACAGAGGAGTTACTCCATATATTTTTCCAAGGTACTAAGATTTCCAATTCTGCAATTTCTCCGCGTCTCACAGAAGCACCCAAGTCTAGCCCTAAAGAAGCCATGAAAACCGATAGTGCCTCTGGCCTCAGTGCCAACGAACGAAGACAAAGTTTTCCTGACCAAAGGCCTAAACTCACATTTTTAGTTTCCAAACCTTCTATATACTGTCCCAGAAACCGACTAAGAAGGTCTGCTGCAAGAGTCTCCAACATTGTGGAATCCGGTAAGATGATCCCACAAAGTATTCCAAGTCGCAATTTTGTTTCCTAGTCTCAAGCACAGTCTCCTCTTCAATATTCTTCTGTACAACTCTATGTTCAAGCACTGAACAAAATAAAAACACAATATCCACAAGTATGTTGTTCAAAACATTCATCTTTATGCTATACTGACTGTCTACAAACAACGCGAAAGAGCGGTGCCTGGTCTATTCCATGACGACAATATCTTACTAAACTTTGCAATAAACCAAAGAACAGTTATAAATAGTCATCGTCTGCTTCTTTTTGTCTCCGTTGACGAGGAGCACTTTCTTCACGTTCGTGTGCCAAGTCTACTCTTATAGCTCTACCATCAAGTTCCTTTCCATTGAGTAGATTTACTGCTGAAGCAGCGTCTTCAGGCGATTCAAAAGTTACAAAACCGAATCCCCTGCAAGTTCTTGAGTTCCTTTCTAAAGGAGATAGTGCTCGTAACGTACCTTGAGCGTCCTGAATACCTGTCCATTACGACATGTGCGTTTACAACGCTTGCTTCTACACCAATGGCATTCTGAAAAGCTCTTTTTAAACCTTCACTAGAAGTCTTCCATGACAAGTTTCCGATGAAAAGACGAACTGCTTGCGACATGCTGAGATGATAAATGCGAAATGACGGCCGGGTGCAATAGTCACTTGGGTTGAATGGCACGAATGTATCTGTTTACGAGATAATGAAGAAACAAATGTTCAGTGAGTTGCTGAACAAGAAAAACAACTGCTCGCGAAGCCATATTTTGTCAAATTGAGAAGAAAAAAAATCATACTGTGTCTATTATCTAACTGATACATTATACCCAATAGACATTCGTCAAACTTTGTATTTTGCATGATAAAAGAAACTTGAAAGTTTTATCGATGAGCACATCTATTTTACTATCCTTGCGTTGAGGCGTATACTATTCCTTGAAAATTTTGGATTCCCATGACGCATTTAGTAAACCAAGGCAACGAAACCTTATCCAGTGTTGAAAAGGAATTGAAACGTTCTAAACCTAACTTGACTCAAGCTTGGAAGCAACTGAATGATCTCAAGGTAGCTGGCTAAATATAGACTTTTCTTGTATAACAAAATTTCACTTGAGACAGGTTCTTTTGACAAAACTTCCCAGTCTACAGCATACGAAGGAATATTCTTCTGTTTCTAAAGAGTCTGTTTGAGTTTTACGTTATTTATACTTTTTAGGTTAGCTGAACTTCTGCACAGAGAGTTTTTATTGGCAAGGTCAACTTTTGAAGTGGCCTGTTTCCTAAGTATTTTGGAGAAGGATATGGAAAGTTTCGAACGCCACTTTATGCAATTGAAACCATTGTATCTCGACCTTTCGTGTGTAAACTTTTTTTACAAGTCGGCTATCTCTTAACTTGTTTCAAGGAATTTTCTATCTCGCTCTTCAAACGAAAGCCTGTTGGTAGGATTGAATTTTATGAGACTATTGTCGCAAAACAGGATCGCAGAGTTTCATTCGGAACTAGAACTTTTACAAAAGGTTGGTAACCAAACGATTCAATTGTAGAGGATATTTGGTTGAATATCTGTAAACTAGCCTATAAAAGAAGACCCTTATGTAACGTTTGCTATTCGTTTGGAACAATGTCTTACAGAGGGTTCCTATGCAAAGCTTCTATCTTTGTCGAAGAGCAGTCCGAATGATTATTTTCAATATTTCACTCAGATACTTGCTCATACAGTTCGTAAGGATATTGCAGACTGTCTGGAAACGGCATACAGATATCTGAGTTGCGATGATGCTATGGAAATGTTATCTTTCGGTTGGTTTTATCCTTTGTAGAAGATAATGAATCATATATTTGTTTATAGGATCTCCCGATGAGTTTAAAAAGTTTATAGAAGACAGAGCTTGGAACATAGAGAATCAGCAACTTGTATTTCAAACTACAGAAGAGAACGAAAATCCTATGGATGTTTTGAATCACAACGAGTTACTTTCTTTAATTGAACAAAATATATCCTATGCGAAGGAATTGGAAAGAATAGTATAGCATATGCCATAAACTTGTTGTGTTACTTTTCAGTTGTATCTCCTTGTTTTTTTGATGATATTCCTGAGCCGAGATCCATATAACTTGTCAATAACCAAGGTTTCGGTAACTCAGGCAACGGTCTTCGTGGTTCTGGTTGTATAGGAAAACGGTTTGGTATCCAAGTCTTTTTCTTTGGAATTTCAGCATCCGTCATTTCACATAAACCAACTGTTACGTGGCAACTATAAGTCTTTCGAACGCCAAATCTTCCCTTTCCGTGCCAAGGAACTATTCTTTTAGGTGCTGGACCTTGATTGACAACGACACTTCCTGAATAACTTCAACAAACAAGAGAACAAGAAACAGGAATAGCAGACATACCGACTTTCAGCCGATTGATATCCATTTTATCTTCCAAAACTGCTTTTTCTTTGGCTCTTAACAAAAGAGGTGACAAGTACCTTGCAGCTTTCTTATTCAGCACTGCAACTTGGGCTTCTGCCTGTGACAATGGCATATCTTTCAGTATTCTTGCGACAATATTCATCTTTCGATGAGACATGGGAATATTAACACGCTGTAACAAGGTCATCCTATGCGAAATCTCTTGAGAAGTCTTCGTGTCGACGGAACTTTCTTGAGAAGATCCTCTGGTCACATCGTACGGGGTGACTGAAGTTTTCACTGAGCCACTCTCAAGCTGCCTTGCACTAAAGTGTAACGTCCTAAAATATTCCAAATTTTGTAAGACACTAGAATTTAAGGTATTTCTCGCAAGGCAGAATTTATCTTTGTATACTGTAAGGCGTCTTAGGTTAGTCCATATTGCCCAAGTCGTAAGTCCCATAACATCGATCACAACTGCTTTTTGGAAATTTCGAGTTGTCTTTGTTTTTTAAAAAGTTGCGATATTGAAAAATTACAGAAAGACGTGTACAATAACGACAATAGCTTTTTGCAACTTTAATATGGTTCAACTCCATCTGTTTAGTATACTCTGCTTTCTTCATGAAAAGGAATTCAACTTATTCTCATTCTTTTCATGTCGTTTATTATTACTTGTTTAAGAATGGAAAATTCGTTCTGTAGTTACGGATGACACGGAATACGTACAGTTTCCTATTAATAACCAGAAATGAGAAATCACTAGGAAACAGGTTCCATTGCAAGGAACTGAAAGAAGTGTCGTTCTATCGTTTAATCACTTTTTGAAAAAATACAAATTTTTCCAGTTTCTTCAGTACAACTGGCAGATAGTAATCAAGCCTGCAAAATGCTTATCTAAGAATCGAGTTGTGTCCACGGGAACAATTGAAAGGGTCGATTCCAAAGCGAGTGAGTCGTCGGGGATTTTTGTAGTTGGTGGTGACTGGTGCAAACAAGGAACTTTATTACAATGACGTTTTCTCACGAAAACGACAAGAGAGATAATAATAACGTGCAAAATAATTTGGAGGAAGAGTTCAACTCTGTATGTATGCAAGTGGAAGATGCTGGAAGCACGCCTTTTGATGTAAAATTCATGGCAAAAGTTTTGCCAATCAAGGAAGAGCAACATTTTATTGCTGCGAACAAAGAGTTCTCAGTTAGAATGTTCCATAAAAAAGAAGAAAATAAAGTGACGTATGTTGTGCGTTCTGGGGAACGTGTTCAAGGACCACCAGGTTACGTTCACGGAGGCGCTATTGCTACACTTCTCGACGATTGTCTCGGCAGTGCTGTTTTTTTGAGCGGTTCTTTTGCCATGACAGGTAAGTTTATGAATGTACCGCAGATAATGTAGTTTTTGAAAGTTAATTACGTAGCCAATTTGAATATCAATTACCGCAAACCAATTCCTCTCAACAGTGTTCGTACAGTTGAAGCGTTTTTCGAGAAACAGGAAGGTAGAAAACTGTATGCAAAGGGTTGTATTTATGATAAAGATGGTAGTGTGCACGCTGAAGCAACAGGACTTTTTGTAGTTCCTCGACATCTATCTCAGGAAAAGTGAAGTGGTTGCCGTTCAAAGTTGTTTTGGTTGTTTCAGATTAATTTTGTAAATTTTCTATCTACCTTTATTGAAATCCTATATTATAGTAAGATTGTATACGATACTACATCCTTCAAGAATTTCTTTGCTAGGTCTCCATTAATTCCTTTTCGGCATGATGGAGAGCCAAATATGTTCGACGCAACAATTCTGTCTAAACAGATGTCAAAAGTTGCACGAAAAAGTTAAATTGCCTAACCTACTTTTGTACCGCAAGCCAATAATCCTGCTACACTACAGTATTCTCGCAACTCATCCATAGTCCACAAATAACAAAAGTCTGAACAGAATCTATATAGTTGCCTTCTATCATGGAGAATAGAGTCTGGTAAATAGATTCCATGTCTTGTTGTATTCCAAAGAGCTATACGAAGAGCATCAGGTGTTTCTGTTTCATCTTTACAAAGTATCTTGTCCTCGTTCAGAGTAGGACTTTGTAGAAACAAATGACTCGATGCAGCCCTCAATGGAGGTCTTGTTTTGGTACTTTTTTCGAAATTTTCAGCTGGAATATGTTTCAAGTCTTGTGGGTAGTTGTCGTCTTGAAAGCTTTCCAGGTCTTGTTCTAGTTGCCTCACAAGAATAGGTCTTTTATCCGTTTGAATGATATCAAAGTTGTGTTTACTTTGGGTTGCAATATATACATTATTCTGTGAACGTGTGAATATTATATTCAACCGAGAGTAAAAGAAAGCTAACTTACTTTTCCTATCGTCTTCCTATTCATTATTTCATTTCAAGGTAAGACATTTGTGGTGTTGGATGAAAAATTTTCGTGACAAAAATGGACAGCAACGAACTTCAATTCGAATTCCAGCCCGCCATAGTCAGTGTCTTGCCTCCCCTTTGAAAGCTTCTTCTCGAGCTCAAAGTCGGAATCATCTCTAAATAACTTGACGTCAAAGTCTGTTTCCCTTTATGTTCATTTTACATTCTGTGCCATCTATATTTTGAGTCATACCTCTCCGTATATAGGTTTCGAGCATCCCAGGAAATCATTCTTGTCATAGCTTTTCAACTCTCAAAGGAGCAAACAGAAAACTTAAAATTTCTCAAAATGTGTAAAGATAGTAAAAATATATAAATATTTCAAGGAATGCTAATCTTATAGCTTGTTCTGGAACCAAAAACAAATACTATACTAGAATAAGGATTCATAAAAATCTTCAACAGATTCTACCATTACCTTAATTGTATAAATAGTTTGACGATAGTTGGTATGAGCAGTAGAGGAGTTGCACAAGTCGTGAGAATCCACGAGACTCTCATTTTGACCATCGTCGACGTCGATGGAAAATTGGATGATGTGCTTGCAGTTGACGAGATTCGAGTGTGGTATTTGTCGTCTAATTTACTCGTGCAATGGGTTGTTTTCTATGACCATATAAGAACTAAAAGCAACTGAAAGAGACAAGAGTTGGGATGGGACGTCATCTCTTGGTGCCTCAGTAAATTGTGCGTATTTTGTTTATTTTGAAAAGTTTTTATGGTAGACGAAAAAAGTAACGACGACTACATGGAAGGTTCTTTTGATAGCACAGAGAAAAGTGGATGGAGTTTAAAACGTCCAGCAACGCCTTCGCAAGCCATACCAATTCCTTTGTCAAAAACACGCCACGGAAAGCTTGAAGCTTCCTCGTTGCCGACACAGTTCGGTACTCCTGAAAGAACAGAACCAGAACCGTATTATTCCACTACTCATAATAGTCATTTTTTGCCTTTATCCTCTTTGTTTTTTACACCCCCTGAAGATGAACATGTGACTGTTTGGGAGCCATTAACAGGTAAGACTGTTGCAGGTAACGCTGCACCTTATCGAAAGAATTTGAAGACATGGTTGGAATCCCATCCTGGTTGGGAAGAGAAGGCAGATGAATTCAAGTCTTCCAAAAGAAGGTCGTTACTTCGGAGACAGAAACAAATTCAAGCTGCCTTTTCCAATTTGCTTGCGAATGGTGAACTTGCACTTGTTCTTAAAGCTAGTGCCGAAAAGGTTTTGACTATGGTAAGAAGTGGTTTGGAAGCTGATAGCCAAGAAAAGCTCGGTGAAGGTGAAACAAAAGCCAATGGTTCAAACTTAGGTCTGATGCAACAAGACAATTCGTTTTCTTCGTCCCATCCTAAGAGGACCACAGACTGGTCTTTAGAGGAAACGACAAGGTTACAGGAAGCACTTGTTTATCTTGGTGAAGAATTTATGCTTGTACGTGACTGCACTAATCTAGAAAACGTTGAAAAGTGGAAAAACTTGACGGGGTATGTTTTTTACAAAACGATTCGTACGGAAAGAAATCTATGCGGTAGCGAAGAAGAAGTTTATGTGAAAGATGTTTTGGAGAACACCATAAAACTTTTGGAAAGCGGTTTCCATAGTAGAAAAAATTCATCAGCTGAAGCAATTTATTCGAGTCCTTTGATCTCTTCGTTGAGTACCAGTCCGAAAGTAGAAGATACGCCTCCTCCAAGCAATGAGAATTTCTTTCAGATGCCATCTTTATTTTTATCACCACCAAGCTTTACTGGTACTGCCCATCGGGAGCCTAGAATTACTGTTTGGGATCCCAAGACGGGGCGCACGATTTCAGGAAATGCCGCACCTTGTGCCAGAAACTTGGAATCTTGGATGGCGTTGCATCCAGGTTGGATCCCCAAGTCTGAAGAATACCTTTCGTCGGCCCGCAGAGGTCGTCACAGAAGAGGAAAGAGTCGTACTTCCATTTCTGGAGAAGTGGCAGCATCAGCTCCTGCTTATTTGAGTACAAGAGTTCCTTCGAATGAAGATAACAGCTATGGAAATTCAAACCATTTATCTACCTCTTTGCAACTTGCGGAGTCACCGGCATTCAGCGATGCTTTGGATGGTTTACTACTCATGCAAATATGTAACCGCAGCAGTAGTAATCAAACATCCCTCCATGCCAATAGAAGTACAGACAACCCGTCGTCGTCATCAGTTTCTTCAGGTTCTCAGGAAAAGCTTTGGGACAAAACGCAGGATACAGGAATGGAATATATTGACATGGAATTGGAAGAGCACAATCCTTGAATGTGTTTATTTCAATTTTGAACTTCCCAATTTTGTATCATTTTCTTTACAACCGAGCCTAAGAGAGTCGAATCTGATTATCTCCATAAATAAATTGTTTTAAACGAAATGGATAATGTGAACTAGTTTACAATTGTTTTTGCTATTTTGCATGTCTTTGATTTGGTGAAGTTCTTGGCTATATCAAGAGAAGTTGTGTTTAGCAACATGATAATATCATTAAATTCAAGCATGCTTAAAACAGAATAGACTAGAGAAGAATATCAAACCAGAGTCGTAATAGATTGTGCTTGAGGCTGAAGTATTGAAGTAATTGTGAGATCCCATCCTCATCATTCATTATCATAATGATGTTAATTAAAACCAAACAACATAAGCAGTCAATTCAATAAGCTGTGGCCAGTTTGTCTCCAGTTGCATAGGAGTTTAGTATGACGGAAGCAACCACTAGCAGTCGAATATTTCAACACTATCAAAAGGAAGTTGAGAGCTTGATTTCAGAGTTAAGAGCTCAAGTTGACCAAGCATACTCTTCTCTAGTGTCTTTGGACGAACGTAAAGTAAGGCTCTATTTATATGAGTTTCTGCAACAAATTTCAACTTGTTTTATCATTCTTTTCTAGACCTCGCTGAAAAATGCAGAGCGTTTGTTGGATGAAGTCTCACAGGGCTTACATTCACTGGAGTTGGAAGCTTATTCCGAGACAGTAGAACCGCAAAGACGAAACGACGTCCAGCGAGTCTCTAGTTTAAAGAAACAGCTGGAGAGTTTACGAAAAGTAGGATCTTTATGCCATATATTTTGTTCACACTCATCTCCAGGTCCCTAGGATTGGAAAGATGCCAAGATTATTTTATCAGAGGAACGAGACAAGTTGGAACGCAACGATTTACTAAAAGAAGTTGAACAAGACTTGGAGTCTGGTTCGTTAGAGCAACGTCAAAAGTTTGTTTCGGTTTCTGGAAAACTGGAAAAAGGAAAAGAAGTACTTCATGATAGTCGCAAAACTTTGGAAGAAACGGAACAAGTGACCCGAGGAATTTTAGAAGATTTAAGTGCGCAAAGGCAGACCATTTTGCATACAAGAGAAGGGCTATCAAGGATAGATGCAGCACTTCTTCGTAGTCGGGGACTTTTGTCTTCCATGACCCGACGTGCTCTTGCGAACAAACTCATTCTCTATATTATTGCAGCCATATTTGCACTTACAGGGCTCTTTATTGTAGTTTCCAAGTTTCGGAGAACTTAATATTGCAAACCCATTACTCGAATGTTAAATATCAATGTCCAGTAATATTTTACGAGGATCCTCCACTAAACTTTTGATTCTACGTAAAAACGTTACTGCTTCCCTTCCATCCACCAGTCGGTGATCATAGGAAAGGGCAAGATACATCATAGGCCTGATAACGATCTGACCAAAAAAATGGTTTAGAATTGTCTGAAAAACAATCAAAAAATCCGACAAAGCGCCAACATACCTGGTCATTCACCACAACAGGCCTTTTTTGAATGGTATGCATTCCCAATATTGCACTTTGTGGCATATTGAGGATCGGAGTTGATAACAGAGAACCAAAAACGCCGCCATTGGAAATAGTAAAGGTACCGCCCTTTGTATTTGATAAGTTGGAAAATATTGAATAATAACATGAAAACTTACTTGCATATCTTGTATGGTTAGTTTGCCCAGTCTTGCTTGCTCACCCATTGTATGGATAGCTTTTTCTATTTCTGCAAAGCTCAACCTTTGACAGTTTCGTATCACGGGAACCACAAGTCCTGTAGGAGCCGAAACAGCCACAGAAATATCCACATAATCATGATATACAATATCACTACCGTCAATATAGGCATTCAGCTCAGGTTGCTCCATCAACGCCAATGTCGCTGCTTTTGTAAATGCCGACATAAAGCCTAAACGAATGCCATGTTTCTTTTCAAATGCTTCTTTATAGTTATTCCTCAACTCCATCAACGCTGACATATCTACTTCATTAAAAGTAGTTAACATAGCTGCAGTATTTTGAGCTTGTTTTAATCTTTCCGCAATACGACGCCTCATACGCGTCATAGCCACCCTCTTTGCACCCTCTTGCGACTCTACGGAACTCAGTTTACTGTAATCTGCAACTTGCTTTGGTGGCTTGGGAGGTGATAAAGTACTTGTTGATATCGACTGCTTTTCTGGTTGTTGCTTTAAGTCACTCGACTCTGCTTTCTGACTGCTACTACTACTACTACTACTCACTTCACCACCACTACGACGAGGAGAAGTTGCAGTACTGGTGTCCTTCGAAGCTTGTTGTTGAGTAGGTGCTGAAGAAGGTTGAAGTATGGCAATATCACTTCCAACTTTGACGCTATCACCTTCTTTTGCAACTCGTTTTTGTAAAACTCCCATTTGAGGCGCTCTGATTTCAACGGTTACTTTGTCAGTCTCTACTTGCGCAATTACTTCATCCATATCTACAAAATCGCCTTCTGCTTTACTCCATGATACAAGAGTTCCTTCTTTTATCGATTCTCCCATTTCTGGGACTTTGATAGGAACAGGACTTGATTGTCCAGCTGCAGAGTGTGTCTCTGTTGGTTCACTTGCAACTTCTTCTGATACAGCTCCTGGTTTTAAGCGCGCAATTTCAGCTCCTACAGCAACAGTATCACCGCCTTTTACCAGCTCTTCTACAATAGTTCCACTTTCTGGAGCTCTTACTTCCACAGTGACTTTGTCCGTTTCAATTTGAGCGATCACTTCATCCATTTCCACAGTGTCACCAACTGACTTTTGCCAAGAGATTAGAGTACCTTCTTTGATAGACTCGCCCATTTGTGGCACTTTAATAGATACGACTTCTTGCTTGCTTTCTTGGGAAGCTTCTGTTGAGAAGGACCTTTTAAAACAGGATCTGTGCCAGAAAGGTAAAAACAATTCACTATTAGGAGAAACAGAGGGACTTTCTAATAACAAAATGGGTTGCTGTAAAGCTGAACAAGTAGAGAAGCGTGCCAAATGTTGCAAACGTGAAGACAGTTGCCTTACTCCTCTTACTTGTGGATCACTTGTACAGCAGTAACCCTTATTGGAAGCAATCCAGATAAGACCAACATCATTCTTACACTCTTTACCAAAAACTAAACCCTTGTGAATAGCGAAACGAAGCCTACCGATAGTTTGCATTTTCTCTTAACGTCCCCCACAAACTCCAAATTTGGAAATCATTCGGTTCCATATAACTTGGAATTTATATATATATTTCTATTTAGATGGACAAATAGATAAGCCATTGCTATCATTTATGACATTTTATTTGTCAAAGAATATGGAATGGATTGTTCTTTGTTTCATTTGTGATTCTTACTCGTTTATCACCCTTTTCGCAGTTTTATTGTGAAGCAATGGCGCAACTCTATGAACAACGACTTGACAAACTTCTTTCCTTTGGAATGGAAGAAAAACTAGCAAAAACAGCAGCTAGAAACGAAAAGGTCTATTCTTCTACCTTGGAAGCCTTGAAAAGTGCTTCTTTTGTCAACGATGGTGAAGTACTCAAGCCTTTACCTGTTGTTCAGTGATCAGCTTACTGTCTTGTAAATAGGAAGCCAACAAACCAAAAACAAGTGTCTCTTATTATACAATGCAGTCATCCATCCTAAACTTCCTTTAACCAATCGAAATTCGTTGTTTCTGATGATTGGTGACGAACGTATCAAAACGAAAGCGCAGTTGGATGCCGCGATAGAGTTTTTGGTTTCCATTGGGGAAGGTGAGGCATCACTTTGAAAACAAGTGTGTTGAAACCAAATATCTAAGACAATATAGAAAAGGTCGAAGAGTCCATTTTGGAACAACAAGCTGGAGTTGGCGTCATTGTGACAAAGGAGGATATTTGTGAAAGAGTAAAGACAGTATTAGACGAAAACCATAACCAAGTGCAGATGAAAGGGTTTGTTATTGCATCTTGTCACTTTTTTTAGTTGTATATATGTTTTCATACTTTAGGAGTCATACCAATGTTGGACTTCTTGTGAAACAAGTCTTGAGCAGTTTACGCTTTGCAGATGCCAAGTTGGTTCGTTTGGAAGTGGAGAGGCAATTGCAAGATTTGCTGAATCATCTCTCCCTTTCTGATAAAGTAAAAGGGTCTTTTGTATTGTTTTTGAGGAAGACTGATATCCCTAATTATAGACTCAAGAAAAACCCTTCGAAGTTAAGCCATTGAATAGAAAGGAAGCTAACAAGGCAAGTTGCTATACAAAGAACTTTGTGCATGTGCTCAGTATCCATAAAATATCTTATTGGTATAATAGGATGAAGAGGAGAATGTGGATCCTTTTGCTGGTATTCCTAATATAATGGCAGCTAGAGATTTAGAAACTGCAAGGAACACACCTGAACTTTTAGAAAGACATCGTTTAGCAACTGGAGGGAAAGTGATTTGTCGTTTTCCTCCTGAACCTAATGGTATATTGATATTTTTGAAGTTTTGTTATTTTGGATTGAATATATTGATTTCCATGAGTAGGTTTTCTACATATTGGCCATGCCAAGTCTATGTTTTTGAATTTCGGTTATGCACAAAAAGAAAATGGCATTTGTATTCTTCGTTATGATGATACCAATCCTGAAGCGGAAAGAGAAGAGTTTATCAAAAGCATTGAAGAATCTGTCAAATGGTTAGGCTATGAGCCTTCAAAGATAACTTTTACTTCTGACTATTTTGACCAACTGTATGAGTTAGCTGTTGAACTGATCAAGCGAGATAAAGCATATGTTTGTCATTTGAAACCAGATGAAATTTCGCAATACCGAGAGAAGAAACAAGACTCTCCTTGGAGAAACAGACCCATAGAAGAGTCTCTCACATTGTTTGAAGATATGAAATTTGGAAAGTTTGAAGAAGGAGCAGCCACTTTAAGAATGAAAATTGATATGCAACATCCGAATCCTTGTATGCAAGATCCAATTGCTTATCGTATTCGATATAAGAGACATCCTCATAGCGGTGATAGATGGTGTATTTATCCATCCTATGACTTTGCCCATTGTATTGTAGACTCTTTGGAATGGATAACGCATTCGCTCTGTACTCTTGAGTTTGAGATACGTCGTGATTCATATTATTGGTTATTGGCAGCTCTTGATATGTATCGTCCATTTGTTTGGGAATTTTCTCGACTCGTTGTAACTCATACGGTCGTTTCCAAACGAAAATTGACGTTCTTGGTAGATAAAGGATACGTGAGAGGCTGGGACGATCCTCGAATGCCTACTTTGATGGGTTTAAGACGTCGAGGATTTCCACCTGAAGCACTTCGAAAATTCTGTGCTTCAGTGGGAGTTACACGCGGTGACAATTTGATTGGTTTTCATAAACTAGAAAATGCCTGCCGTACATGCTTAGATCCACAAGTGTTTCGAAGGATGTGTGTCTTGGAACCTTTGAAAGTAAGCATCATCTTATTCAAAAGATAACATATCAACACACATTTCTTTGGGATAGGTTGTTATCGAAAACCTTCCAAAGGATCATATCGAGTGGCTTCAAGTACCTAACCATCCAAAGGATGAAGGAAAAGGAACTCACAAGTCACCCTTTACAAAAGAAGTTTATATTGAGAAGAGCGATTTCCGTCTACAAGATGAAAAAGATTTCTTTGGTTTGGCTCCAGGGAAGGTAAGTTTGGTATCCTTTAGTAGTTTGGTATTCACATATATTCTCCTCTTTCCTTGTCAAAAGACTGTTTTGTTACGTTATGCATATCCTATTACAGCAAAAGATATCAAGTGGAGCGCTGAAGATCCTTGTCGAATCGAGTCCGTTGTAGTTTCTTATGACCCTGATAAGACTCAAAAACCAAAGGGTGTCCTTCATTGGGTCGCATCTAACCAATTTTCAACTTCAGTTGAAGTTCGTCTCTACAACAACTTGTTCCTCTCTGAACAACCCGGTCTTATCAAGGGCGATGCATGGCTTGATGATATCAATCCCGAAAGTGAAGTTGTAAAAGAAAACGCATTATTGGAATATGATGCTGCACAGAACATTAATCCTGGAGACATATTTCAGTTTGAAAGACTGGGATTTTTCTGCTGTGACAAGGATTCTACGATACCCACAAGAGTTGTATTCAATAGAACAGTAACTTTGAAAGGAATTCGATAAAACTTCTTTATGGCAACTGCAAAAGACCGTTTCTTTCATAGAAATGATACATTCTTTGAACAATTGTGCCTAGTAGCAAATATTTATCTGTTGCATTTTACGAGTCTCGTTTGCTCCTTACCGAGAGCCTTATCTCCTCTTTTCATATAGGAATCTCTCTTATGAATATCCACACCTATTGTTAGTTTCGTAAATATTAAGTCCAAATGCTATCATGAAACTCGAACCTATTTTTCTATAAAAAAAGTCTCTTGACGGCAAAAATATCAAAGCTGTATGTACTGCTTTCTGTATGGCCCTAGATAGATTATCATTCGATTCCATTTTGCAATAATAATCATCTTAACTTTCATACATACCATGAATGATGGTCCTTGAGTGCTATATCATAAGCTTCTCTTACACAACTTCTTAGAGGAATAGTTTCATCGGTGGTAAGTTTTTGAACCAAAACATACAAAAAATGAGTGGCCCATAACAATCTATTCAAATAAGAACATGAGCAAAAGATACGAATTGAACAATACCTCAACACAGTTCTAGAACAAGAAGGAGGTTCATTGGTTGCACAAGCTCCTTGAAACAGAGATTAGAAAATGAAAAGAACTTTTTCAAATAGGAAGATAAAAACGCACCGGTATCCAGTTCCTGTTCTATTATTTCTTGAAGCGAGCCTATTTCCAATAAGATCAGTCTACAATAGCAAGATATCGAACAAAATATTGACCTTGTTGAGGATGCAACCTTTCTCCATAATCTTGAATTATTTTTGCCTTGCTCAAGATATCACTTTGGACAAAACTGAAAGCCCTTCCCAAAAGGTCTACAAGATAAGAAATAGTCCGGTGAATACAACATGAACAATGCGATTAAATGCTATTTACTAAAGAAAGCTCCCATTTCCAAACAGGCTTCAACAAAGCTGGAAACTTGCTGTCAAGAGATAAGTAGAACCAACATTTTGGGATTCATAAATCTGCGCAAAACTTACAGGCAATTCATCTTGCTTTCCGTTCCTTTCTGGAAATTCAACCGCTTCAAACTTTTCCTATTAAGTATTCAACAAGACATCCTTTCCATTTTCTATTAGGTCAACACACTTACCAGTAACTGTTCCCAAGTGAAATGACTCATTTCTGGAATTTCTGAAAAGGGAAACTTGCTTGATTGAATATTGATGCTGCTTATGGAGGCACAAAAGCTTTGTAAGGAATGTACGTTTGTTAGTGTTGATAGGTTTTGCAATAATAGCAGAAACAAAAAATTTGAGCATCTGTTTCTGAAGCAACTGAATGTTTGTTCTTTTATTCCAAAGCGAATCTACCGTTTAGTGCCTCAGCACTGGCAGGTTATTTCTAAAACGTCAGCGAATATGAACAAACCTTGTACAGGTACGAATAATAATGCTTTTGAGTCAAAGGAGTCGTTTTATAGAGCAGACTTTCGCAAACAAGGAACTCCTGAAAGAACACCCAAGCATGAGATGGACACCCGCGTTAGTTTGGCTACTACCCTTGAGAAGGAAGGAAAATATGACGAAGCCATCAGACTACTGCGTTGCGTTGTAACAGAGAAGCCTAGAAGTGGTGCAATTTGGATGAAATTAGCTCTTGTTTTGTCTAGAAAGAAGCACCAGTTGGACGAGGCTTCTAAAGTTTTTCAAGAGTCTCTACAACACAATCCTGACAATGCCTTGTTATGGCAAGGCTGGGCAGACTTGGAAAAGTTTCGCAAGCGATATAGTGAAGCAAGAGAACTTTTTCAAAGAGCTCTTAAAGCCAATCCTAACATGGCTTCTGCATACCACTCTTGGGGAGCTATGGAGTACAGTCTTGGCAACGTGGAAACTGCATTAGGCCTGTTATTGCAAGGTTTAGAAAGAAATCCTGAAAATCGATATCTCTTGCACGCTTTAGGAGTATTATATGATAAGCAAGGAAACGCTGAAGAGGCACGTAAAGTTCTGTTACTTGGGAAAGAGAAATATCCGGATAATGCACAGTTTTGTCACGCTTTGGGTGTTTTAGAGTTTAAAGCAGGTAACTCTGAACTATCTCGAAAATATTTGTCCATGGCAGTTGAGTTAGACGCGAGACATACTTTAAGCTGGTTAAGTTTAGGACAACTTGAAGAGCATGAAGGCAATATAGATAGAGCAAGAGAATGTTATCACATGGGAACGAAGATTGATCCTTTTGCTGCAGTTCAGTTGTGGCAAACTTGGGCTCGTTTGGAAGAAAATGATCATCAGATTGACAAGGCACTTTCGATATATGAAGCAGCAACCAAATATCATCCATATGATGGGGAGTTGTGGTGTGCCTGGGGAAGACTTCTTTCAAGTCAAAGTCATTTTGATTTGGCTCGTGATAAGTTTCAACAAGGTATTATTCTTCAACCTAATGTATCCTATGCCTATCAATGTTGGGCACAACTTGAAGCATATCAAGGACATATAGAAGAGGCACGTCGTCTCTACATGTTGGGAGCCAAAGAAAGCAAAGGAAATGAACATTATACTGCTCTACTTCATTCATGGGCACTGTTTGAATGGAAACAGGGTTATAAAGATAGAGCACGCAAGTTGCTTACCTTTGCTATTGATTTAGAAGATCATCATGGTTGGTTATGGCGAAGCTTTGCAAAGTTAGAAGCGGAATGTGGAGATTTGGATAGTGCTAGACATTATTTCTCGAGAGCAATCAATGCCAAGCCTTTTGAATCGTGTACTTGGAAGGACTGGGCACAAGTGGAGGAAATGTTTGGTTATCTCGATAGAGCAGCTATATACTGGAAACGAAGTCAAGAACTGGCAAGTGTTGAGAAGATAACGGGCGTAGATCCTGAAAGACCTCTTGCACGAAAATTAGAAAGGAACTTGGGTTAAAGTTGTATATTGAAAGATTGTTTGTTGTTTATAAGAAAGAAGAATGAAACGCTTGAACGTTGAATGAAATAAAAAACCCCTCACATTAAAATATCAGTGAACTGATTTGATCAGTTTGGTTTCCTTTTCAACTGTGCAGTATACTCTAAGAGATCCTACAAGAAGGTTCGAAAGAAACTGAACCAAAGTATCCAGTCTTATCACATATCTTACCTTTTTCTGAGAGATACCGCTTTCTATGGCTCGAGCCAACGATAGATCCTTCTTTCGAATGAAGCTTACTACTTTACCTGAATTCCCAGCACGTCCTGTTCTACCAGCACGATGAATATAATCAACCACACAAGTTGGAAATTCAAAGTTCAACACTAAATTTACTGAAACATTATCTAGACCTCTGGCTCCAACATCTGTACAAATCAGTATGACATGTTTTTGGGTTAAGAATTCGGAAAACAAAGCCTTTCTCTTCTTTGGTGGTATTTCTCCGTGATAATTGATTGTATGATAACCTCTTTCCGATAAATAATGTTCCACAAACCGGCAACTTGCAACTGTATTACAAAACACTATGATACGATTGGAAGTCCTAGGATTCTCTTTCTCTTCTTCTTGTTGCAATAGACTTATCAACTCCTGAGTAGCATCATCACCTTGAATATTCACAAAAACATGTTTTGTATTCACAGGTAGTAAATGAAGTTTATCGTTGACAAGTTTTGCATTTGGTAAGTATTTTTCATAAATAGGAAAGACCTGCTTGGGATGTGTGGCACCAACCGCAATAAACTGTATTTTTTCTTCTTTCTTTGGCAACTTTGCTAGTAAAACATCCAAATCCCGAACAAAATCATCTCCTAATAAGGCATCTACTTCATCCAACACAATAAAACGGATATCGCCAAAATATATGTTCCCTGATACAGCATGCTTGACTAGTCTACTTGGACTACAAACAACAATATCAACATTTTCTTCCAAAGACTTTTTCTGTTGAACAAAACTAAGTCGTCCACCCAATAATGAAACTGCTCTGAACTTGATGTGATGAGAAAGAGCTTTCAATACTCTTAGTAACTGTTCGCCCAACTCCCTCGTAGGAACAAATACTAAAGCTCTAGGTTTCTTTGGTTTTCGAATAAAGGATTGTAATTCCTCTTGCAGTTTAAGCCTTTCTATGATGGGAATTAAATACGCAAGGCTTTTACCAGAGCCTGTTTCGGCACCAACTATGACGTTGGCACCACCTGATATAGCAGGAATGGCTTTGCGTTGAATGGCTGTAGGAATATGTATGTCAAACGCATCAACAAGTGCTTTACAAGTTGTTTCAGAAACTCCAAGAGAAAGAAAACCAGTCTCCTCTGTTTTAAGGACTTGGTCACTTTTGGCCAAAGTCATAAAAGTAGTCCTGGTCCTCCTTCTTCGTCCATTTACATACTTTCCAAGTATTTGTTGTCGAGAGAACAAGTAATTCACATAGTCTGTATCTCTAATACAAGATGAGTGTGGAAGAAGACTTCGATCAAAGCCAAATAAAAAGGTAAGACAAATTGTATTTTCCATCAAGTGCTTTTGGAATGGACAATCCTTATCCTCAAGTTCGATTATCTAATGAGAGACGACAAGAGTTGTCTTCAAACGCTCCTTTAGAAGATAAGATATTTGGTAGGTAAGGATAATAAAAATCTAGTTCAATACTAAGTGTGAATAGAGGCTATTAGAGATATTCGTGACCCTGAGCATCCCTATTCTCTGGAACAACTGTCAGTGGTTGATCCTCACTCCATCGTAGTTGTTCACGGTTCAAAAGGAAACCGGCTGAAAGGCTTAGTAAAGATTGAATTTACACCAACTGTTCCCCATTGTAGTTTAGCTTCACTTATTGGACTTTGTATTTTAGCCCGCATTCGAGACGAGAATCTGCTCCCTTTAGGGTATAAACTTGATATCAAAGTTTGTGACAATACCCACGAATCCGACGAAGAAATAACCAAACAACTACGTGATAAGGAAAGAGTATTTGCTGCTTTGGAAAATAGCAAGTTGCGACAACTTATTGATGACTGCCTAAGTACTTGTAAACCCTTACACAAAGATGACGACGTGGTATCCTAATATGTATTTGCTTTACTATCCTCGTAAAATTTTAGAAACGCTGCCTGAAAATTTTGTTCAAGGAAAACCCCGTTGGTGTTGAAATAGTTGTTGTAAGGAACAGTCCACTGGAATTGTTTTTGTTGAGTACCTTTGACAACTTCGATAGTAGCTTCAAAGCAGTTGTCGTAACGACCAAGTTTGGTTTCTATTCTTACTTTATAGTTGTGTAGAGTCCCAAATACAATAGCCTTGTTTTCCCAACTTTGTATGAACCAAGGACCCAACAAAGATAGGAGAAAAAAGGTTATCACCGATACAAAAGTTTTGACTTGACACTGTTGAGTTGGACAGGAAAAAGAATAAACCAATCCAGCGACTCCTAAGGAGGTGAATCCTAATATTATTTTCAGGTTGATATAGAAGTTATCCTTGTAAAAGTCTTTATCCGATGAAACCTACATAATATTCAGAACAATTCCAATTAGAGGCTTAACTTTCTACTTGCCACCGATATGATAGTTTTATCCAGTTCTTGCTTAATACCTGTTGTGTCATACAAGTTGAAACGCTTAGTTTTTGGACCAAAACTCCTAATCCAATCCATTTGGGTACCCAAAATGGGACTTGTGGTGTCGGTTTATTGTTGGAAATGCAATTGTTGTGGTCGATTGGAGAGCTCGGCAAAGAAAATAGTTTGTAATCAAGAGAAACTTATAAAAGTCGTCTGGTGTTCTTATGTCAAAGTTTATATATGCAAACAACCTTGAAGACGTTTTGGAGGAAGAACGAGAAGGGTCCATGTCTTTGAAGGGTTTATGGGTGACTTCGTGGAACAACGCCTTGGGTCAGGAGTCTCTTGAACACAAGTACGATGACAGAAAGAAATTGTTGATGGACACTGAGTTTGAAACATCCCCTGTTTCTTCGGGGTTTAACTCCACCAATTCTTCCACTCACGGAGGTAACTTATTTTCCCCCGAAGACTTTGAAAAGGATGGTTTGTCTTCTTTTCCAAAGGCTTTGGAAAGAGACCATATTGTGAAAGGTACCTGGACAAAGGAAGAAGACAAACTTCTTTTGAAGCTTACTTCTTTATTTGGTTCTCGAAATTGGTCAGTCATTGGAAATTTTTTTCCAGGAAGAACTGGAAAACAGTGTCGTGAGCGTTGGATGAATCATTTGGACCCCAACGTTCGAAGGGAACCATGGACCAAGGAAGAAGACGAAACAATCATTCGACTGCACCAACAATTGGGAAACAAATGGGCTGCAATGGCAAAAGTACTTCCAGGTAGAACGGATAATGCTATTAAGAATAGATGGAATGCCACTCTGAAAAGGTTGGTACAAGAGAATACAGTTCTTTCAGGGTCTCGTATGGATGTTCTTTTCCACCGTGATGATAACAGCTGTAATAGAAAGCCCATATTGTTGGAGAATTCACAAGAAAAGGAATATTTTTTAGAAAATGGTGAAGATTCCTCAGTTTCAACTATCAGTAGTACAGATATGAAATATATTAGTAAAGGAAAGAGAAGAATAGAATATAATGAAGATACTATTCTTTCCGTAGCTTGCAATGATACGTTGGAAGGAGATTCTCGTTTACTTAACGGTGTTTCAAATGACAGTTTGGAATATCATGATTTGTCAGTCGTCGAAGATTCATATCACCATCGAAACATGAAACGTATATGCTCTGCTACAGAGTTGAGAGTTTTTGATACAGGCGGATCGATACAAAGGAAACACAACTCTGTTGATGAGACGGAAACTTCGTTCCTTAGCCATTGGGAAGATTCCCGTTTACGTTTGAAACGAGATGAAAATAGAGATAACTCCTATTGCTTGCCTTTGGAAGAATCAGAAGTCTTTGTGTCAAAGCATACTTTTCCTTATGTGACTGAGGATGACGATTCTGCCATGAAAAGTTGTTGGGATCATCTGCAAGACGTATCGGCTCCCTCAGCAGTGGAATACGAAGAGGACTTTTCTTCTTGGTTTGATATATTTCCTAGCATGGATTGTAATGATCAGTTTGTTTTAAATGAGTTGTAGTTTACTTGTTTGTTGTCTTTTGTTATTGCTTGTCTACGTTAGGCTTGACATTCTTCTTGCTGGGGAAAAAGAAGACATTATTGTTCAATCTATTATTGAATTTCGTTTTCTTTGTTCCTTGCAAGTTCATTGCTTACCATAAAAATAATTACTATTTTTGAAATGTTTGTTTTTATATTTTTTTGGACAGAAATGGCTATAGAAGAGTAATGGAACCTCTTTGTGTGAGAGATGCCTTGTTATTATATTTTGTTGTAAGAGATGACGATCTTGGTCGGTATGAAGAAGGAACTTTGAAAGGATATAAGCCATGGTTTGTTCATCAGCTCTTTCCTGAGGAAAAAGTATATGGATACAAAGATCTTGAGGTGCATATTTTATATCATCTTGTTTCTTGGAATGTCTTTCTACAAGTCCGTTATTCTTTGAAAGACTCGAATACTGTGGGTTTTTTGAATATAGAAACTCTACTTTATGAGCACTTGCCAGATTATGTTTGTAGTTGTATGGAAGAGTTCAAACGGAAAGTAGCGGAACCTTTTCCTATCGACAGATATTTATCAACTTGGCAAATTATTTTACCTCGTCAAAGCTTATGTTCTGATGCAAAAGTGTATGTGCAAAATGTGACCCAAACCACTGCTACCGAAATATACCATCGTTTCAAGCTATTGCTTTTGTTCTTTATTGAAACTGCTTCGTATATTGATTGGGAAGATGACAAGTGGGATATGTTTGTAATATTGAGTTTGCACGAGGAGATTTTAGGTTTCGCAGCAGTATATCGTTTTACTTGTTTTGATAAGAGTGAAAACACTTGGAATCCAAGGGAAAGAGTACGCATTTCACAGTTTCTCATCTTTCCTTGTTTTCATAGGAAAGGTTATGGAATTTCTCTTCTTGATGCTATTTATCGTCATTATATGGAAACTAGTTGTCTGGAAATTACAGTTGAGAATCCTTGCCAAGGGTTTCAAACCTTGAGAGACATATTGGACACGAAGAACTGTTTATATCTCGAGAAAAGACTTGGTTATCTTCCTAGTGTCGAGGAAATACGCAAAGAGTGGAAGATAACTCGAAAACAAGCTCTAAGATGTCGAGAGATTATAAGGTTTTCAAGACTCCAAGAAGAAGAGGAAACGAATACTTTTCGTATCGGTATCAAAAAAAGACTTTATTTAGAATATGCCGAACAAATGGCATCTTTGGATTCAGTTGAGGCTCGAAAAGCATATTTATGGCAATTGTATAAGGAAATAGAAGAAACTTATCGCAAGGTTTGGAATAGAGTAACTCAATAAAGTTTGTTGCAACTATGCGTGGCTTTTTTCACTTTTGGGTCAAGTTGGTGATATGGGCAGTTGTTATCTGGTGAGTGGTTAGGGTTTTTGCTATTTATTGTACTTATTGATTATCTCGACAAAAGGTCACTAGCTTTTCTTCTTCATTTTCCCTGCAAGTACAAAATAGCTGAAGAAGTATTCACAACAAACCCTTTGGAAGATTGGAGTTTACAACTGCAAGGCATAGATCACTTGCTGCAGGTAAGAAAACCAGTCTTTTGTACTATAAGCGCAACTAGAGTTGGTTTGGAAGATATCGGATATCCATTTGGATCCAAAATTGGAGGAAAACAGCAAAAAGTTATCTTTCTTTCGTAATCATGTAGTTCCAGTCATTGTTCCTAAAGCAGTTTTGGTTACTGGAGACTTGACCAACGGAAAGAAGGATACCACCAATAACTGGTTTTATTTATTTCTAGGCCATCCTTCAAGCAAACGATTAGATGAATGGAATGAGTATTACGTTCAAACGCAAGAATATCGTCATAAAAATGCTAGTGTATTATGGAGTGACGTTCGAGGCAATCATGATTCCTTTGGAGTTGATGATATGATACAAGATGATGATCTATTTCAGAGATATGCTGTTGAACCTCAACCTAAAAATGCTGTGAGCTTTCATCGCTTTTCGGAACAGAATGATATTAAACTTGTCAAATATTCCCCTTATTATCGATACAGTTTACATCGACCCTTTCATTTTTTTGCTAGAACCAACAACGAGGAATTGCAACTTTTAATGCAAGCATCCTTGGCAGAGAAAAAGGAACAAGTCGTGATAGTTTATGGACATTTTCCTAGCAGTACTATTGATTATACAGTTTCTGAGACCTTTTGGAGGACTTTTTTACGTTTCTTTTGGTGGAGTCGTTCCATTTTGTCTCGCAAGTTTTATTCTTATCCCAATTATGTCATTTACCTTTCAGGTGAGACATGCGTTCCTGTTTTGGTAACGAAAGAAGACGAAGCCATTTACCTTTTTTAGGTCATTTGCATTCCGTTTTAGGTTTTTTGCCTCGTATGTATTGCAAATGTGGTAACTATATGGAATTAGAGTTGGCAGATCTCTATACAAGTTCCGTTTATCGCTGGATAGTTATTGATCATGGAAATTTTGCATTTTCAGATATTCCCATTCAACAGAACATTTTTGCAGTTGTGACTAATCCTGTGCCACTTTCTTCATCTACCAAGAGAAGTCAAGCTTTTGCATTGTCTTCCAAATATATTCGTCTGATGGTTGCCTCTTTGGAATCCTTTTGGGATCGCAATCTTACCTTGGGTAGGGAGACTGAATTGTTGTCTTGAAAGATTCATACATATGTTATAGGTAATGTGGAAGTTTTTATCGATGACAAGAAAATAGGAATTGCTAAGAAAATGGAGAATGATATGCTCAAGTCTTCATCTGGTAGTAACTTATTCCTTTGTGCTTGGAATCCTATGTCGTACCTGGAAGGTTTTCATAACCTTGTTGTTCAATATTGTTTCGAAGAGTCATGTATGACTATGATTAGCACCTCTTTTTCTTTACAGTCTGAACAAAGATATCATTATTCTTGTAAGGATTGGATTCGTTGTCTTATGCTTTTTGCAGATGCTCCAGGTTTGTTGTTGTTTGTAGATTCCAAAAATTTTGATATGTCTCATTTCTTGATATTTATAGTCGTCATCAAAGGTTTATGTTTGATTGGATTATTGCTTTATGGTATTCTTGTGCACATTCCTTATTTTTCAACTGGTTCTTGTTGGCTTCCTTCTTCATGGATTGTTTTTGGAAAGCGTTTATCATTTGTTCGAAAGACTCGTTGGCGTGTATCACAAGTACTTTTTTACAACTTTCTATTGGGACCTTTGCTTATTCTCTTTCGCGTTACAGGTGATGACTATCACAACTGTACAGGATACATGTTTTTCTTTTATACATTTGTATGTGGTGAAATACAAGCGAGTTATTTGGAAATGTACAATTTGTTGTTACAACAGTTATGGTTTGCTTGTATTCCATCAGTATGCTTAGACATATATCGGTGCTATTTAAAACAAGATGAAAAACCTACGAATGAGAATACGTGTCATGAAAACAAATTCGAGAGAAGAAAGTCAGTCTTATTTGCACTGAGATATTGGAGCCCTCATAAGAGTATTTGTTTATTGTATGGGTTGGTTATTTTGTATCAGCTCGGTATTCTTTTACGATACGTTGGATGTTTTGGTTTTTGGAGTTGTTTATGTTCGCCATTATTGTCATTGGTTTTCTTTTATAGTTGTCTTTAAACGAAATGAGTGGTTATACGTGATAAATGTGTGATGGCCTTTGCTCATTCCGATTGTCCCACAGACTAGCATACATTTTCTTTTTCTCTCAACTTATATACAAAGTGGAAGAAAACCTTTAGTATTGTGAACGGCCATGAAGTATAAGAACCTTGGTTCATCCAACTTGAACGTATCAGAAGTATGTCTAGGAACGATGACTTTTGGTGAGCAAAATAATGAAGAGGAATCCTTTGGTATTATGGACTTTGCAGTTAGCAAAGGCATCAACTTTTTTGACACTGCTGAAGCATATCCTTCTCCTGTTCGTCCAGAAACTGGTGGTAGAACAGAAGAGATCATCGGTTCCTGGTTAGTAAACAAACCAAGAGACAAGATTATATTGGCTACTAAAGTAGTTGGTTATCAACCCAATTCTCACATTCCTGGCTATCGCAAGGTTCCCCAAAAATACCGAACGTCAACTTGCAAGACTGGATAGAGCCAATATTGAAGAAGCTATAGAAGCAAGTCTTCGTAGACTACGAACTGATTATGTGGACTTGTATCAGTTTCATTGGCCGGATAGATATGTTCCTTTCTTTCATACTGGTGCTTTTGATATTACAAAAGTTCGGAAGGATATGATTGCCTTTGATGAACAGGTTTTGACCATCAAAAGGTTGATAGATGCTGGCAAAATAAGATATTGGGGTGTTTGTAATGAAACAACGTAAGTTCTTTTGTGACTTGTGTGTGTTCACATGGAATCTAAAAAAACTCATTGCATAGATATGGTATATGTCGTTTGGTGGAAGCTTGTGACCGTCTTGGTGTACCGAGACCCGTGAGTGTTCAAAACTCTTATAGTCTAGTCAATCGTCGCTTTGAAGCAGACTTAATAGAAGCTTGTTATTATTATAACATTCATTTGTTACCTTGGAGTCCTTTATCGAGAGGTGCTTTAACTGGTAAATATTTGGAAAATTCTCAACCTGAAGGGGCAAGACATACTTTATTTCCGGATCATATGTCTCAATACTTTAGTGATCGAGTAATGGAAGCTACCAAAACCTATTCGGAGATTGCAAAACGGCATCAAATGAAAGTATCGCATTTGGCATTGTCATTTTGTAAAAGTCGTTGGTTTATTGGTGCAACTATTGTTGGTTCAACGAAGATACCGCAATTGCAAGATAATCTGGGTAAGTCCACTATTTTATTATTGGTAAGATGAGATATTGAACCTTTTGTAGATGCTTTTGATATCGAGTTGAACGAGAATATCATCAAGGAAATCAATGATGCCTATTTGAAACACGGAGATGCTGCACAACCCTTTTATATAGAATAAGTTTGTCCCCTGAGAAGAATAGAATAGTATGTTTTGTTTTGTGATCATCCACCGATTATTTTCATACCCATAAAATGTCATGTTCAAGTTTCATTCATTGTTTGTCTGTTCATTCTCCATTATATACCATTCTTTGTCTGCCCAAGAGGCTGCTCTATGACGATTACGAATTTGTTCAGCTTGTACACGAACATCATTGATAGTGGAATCAGGAAAGGTCACACCAGATGGACGTTTTCTAAACAGAAGATCCATAAAAGTCCCATTACGTTTTGACTCGAGGTTTGTTCCAGTCCTTATTATTTCTGTACACCTATTCTCGTTGGTGATGACTGGTTGATATTCTTCTTGCATGTCACGTCCTGGATACTTGTTGAGTTCGGCACGACTCACTACGGTTTGCAACGGAATAATACGATTACCTTTCCACATGGAATTTGTATTCGATGTCATTTGCAGATCGAAATCCGAATCCTTTCGATTCCAACGTCCATTGAGTAACTCACCAAAAGGACTGGAGTAACTAAGATAAGAACGAAATTGTAAATACGAATCCAGCAGTTGTAAATTGCGCAACTCTTGAGTATGTATACTCCTGGGACTTGCATAATAAAGTGTTGATGAGGAAGAAGCAGCATTCAATAAAAACACTCCCACAAATGTTTGGCCGATTCCAATTGCAAAAGGAATAGTTTTCAACAAAACGTCATTGTGAAATTCATCAAAAAGAATGGCACTAGAAATGATGGAGCTCAAAGTAAATAACACATAATATACAGGAACGACTTGAGAGCTACTAAATCTTTGTAAAGCTCCATTGATAAATAAAATTTGAATAGGAATAAAACATATCAAGGATATCAACGAGCATAAAAATAATTTGTTCAATAACTGAGTATGTTCTCCTTGGATACTCAATCTCAATAGAACTGAAAGACATTTGGAACTGATAACAATAAGAGCACCTAATAATGCACATATTGTCACGTAACCAATCACATATTTGTTTCCTATCGGTGTATACCAACAAACAAATATCATTACCAATAGAGACAAAATGATAAAACTTAAATAGCTAAGAAAAGCAGGTCTCCATAATAGACTTTCAAGTTTTCCATAGTCAAAGTGTCTCTCCATCGTTTTGCCACTTGGACCATAACTGACTAAAAGAATACCACCAACAATACAACATAGCATACCCACAGCTTTTCTAACATCTAGACTTTCATGAAGGAACCAAGCAGCAAAAAAAGCGTTCAAAACAACAGACCAAGCACCCAAAGGAGCAACTATAGAAACTGAAACAAAAGCAAAAGCTGAAAAGTTACCCAATTCACCCAAGCCCATAAGGGTTAGTCCTAACCTGGAAAAAAAAGGGTAAAGAAGGCATCAGTGTTCACCAACTAAAAAGAAATATTCAATACTTGCCACCAGTGTAACGAAAATAGAAAATGTCTGGCTTTCGGAGCTTTTTCCAGATGGACTTTTTTTTGAATACATAGACTTAAGCTAGTAAACGAATTCCCTATCAAAGCCAACACAACACCGATTATTTTGTCCTTGTATAGTTTCCATAAAGTATGATGGTCGCTTGAGATTTCATCAACACCTTGTCTTATATATTGGAGTAACAGCGTTCCATTTACTACAACTCGTGGGCTAACAAATAGCCAAAATAAGACTATAGTAAGACAACTCTTCCAACAAGAAAGCGCCAATCCACAATCATTTTTCATAGCAAATAGATTTTCATTTTGTGAAACGACATTCTCTTGACGAATTAAAGCCAGCACATACGATCTTCTCTTCCTATAGAGATAGGATGGGTTGGTTTTCTAGGAAAGAACGTCCCACTTTGGGTAAAATGCAAGAAACACTTCAGTTACGAGAAGAAAACTTCGACACCAAGGTTGCCAAATTCGACCAAGAGCTTTTGCAATATAAAAACCAATTAAGCAAGTTGAAACCAGGGTCGCCAGCATACCAGTCAACAAAACAAAGAGCACTGGCAGTTTTGAAAAAGAAAAAGTAAGTTTTGTACTTTCAAACTTTTTTTTGGGTTTTGAATAGTTGTGATAAAGAATGTACCAAGCCCAACGAGATAGAACTTCCAATCAAGCGTTCAACTTGGACCAAACCCAGTTTGCAGCAACGAGTGTAAAGGAAGCTAGGGATACTGTCACTATTATGAAAGCCACTGCCAAGGAGATTAAGAAGGGCTTGAAAAAAGTGGACATTGGAGAATTGGAAGACCTTCACGACGATATGGAAGAACTCATAATGGATAGTGAAGAAATACAAGAAGCGTTGGGTCGTACATATGAAGTGGGTGATGTGGACGAAGCTGAACTGGATGGAGAATTGGAAGCCTTGGAAGACGATATGTTGAGAGATGATCTTGCAGAAGAAACACCTTCCTATTTAAAGCCAAGAGAGACCAACGGTGGAATAGGCATAAAGAGTGAAACGACATCACTTTACAACGAACGACAAAAGGTGGAAGAAGAGGAACTGTCACAGTTGGCAACGTAAAGTAACTCATCCATCCAACAGTCAAACCAACAACGCGATACAGTTTATAGATACTTCACTCTATACCTAAGTGTATATATTTTATGTTGCTTTGGTTTCAATAACTCGGTCAATTAAACCATATTCAATAGCTTCATAAGCCGACATAAAATTGTCTCTGTCCAAGTCCTTTAACATTTTCTCATAAGGCTGACCAGTCATATTGCAATAGTCTCGGACAAGACTTTCCTTGATTCGTAGAATTTGTCTAGCTTCTACCTGAATATCACTTGCTTGGCCTTTTGCACCTCCCATTGGCTGATGAATCATGACTCGTGAATGAGGAAGCGCTAAACGTTTTCCCTAGAGTTGTTCATAGGTAAACAAATCGACAAGTCAACGATAAGCAAGACTCACTTTTTCACCTGCTGCCAATAAGAAGGAAGACATGGAAGCTGCCAAACCAACGTTGACCGTCACAACCTCGGAAGCAATATGCTTCATGGTGTCATAAATAGCCAAACCTGCAATAACCGAACCACCAGGAGAGTTTATATAAAGGTAGATAGGCTAATAGTTATATAAGCATCTGTCAACAAAAATTTTATATTCTACAAAACTCACCTTGGTATTGTCTTCAGAGTCGAGATAAAGCATCACAGCTATGATTTGATTGGAGATCTATTTCACAGTTCAGAATACACTCCTATAAAGTCTTGAAACCAGAAATAAGGACGTACCTCGTCGTCAATCTCTTGTCCAAGAAATATGATGCGTTCTCTATACAGTCGATTGTAAATATCTACCCAATCGGCTTGTGGGGCACCTGGAACACGATAGGCTACCTTGGGAACACCGATAGGCATCATAGTCAGGTTTTCCAATCTTTCGACGTAAGCGCAATTGGAATTGGTATTCTTCCATCTCAATAACGTTTTCACACTCACCTGCTTTGTTGTGCTTTCGCTCTTGTCCAACCCAAACGAGGCGCTTTTGAACTCCTTATAAAGGAAACAGTTTGTCCCAAGCTATGGTTTGTGAACTGAGAACAGCTCCTGCAATTTGTATCAAATCGTGTTGCAGTTTGACAAGTAAGCCAAACAAAAGATGTACTAGACATGACTGAAAACTTATCCCACAAAAAACTCCCGACCACAGATCAACAAAGGAATATCCAATCTACAAACCCAAACAAGACTGATAGTGAAGAGCATTTCGGGTTGTATTCAACAATGGAAGATGATGAGTGGAACCAAGAAAAGAACTATGTGAATACTGCTATTTTTGGAAAGAAGAAGAAGAAAAAGAAAGAAAAAGTATTAGTCGAACAAGAACCTGAAACAAACAACGTGAAAGAGCCGATAGATACTGAAGTGGGAGACACTTTGGAAAACGGAGCCAGACAGAGCAAGAAGAAACCAGTTAAAGAGAAGAATACTCGATCGGGAACCAAGTCGAGTTGGCTAGAAAATATAGAGAAGAGAACCACTAGTAAGTCTTCCACTTCCGAAGATGGGTTGGAAACGCCGTCAAAGCTCAAATCCGAGTTTGTTCAGTGGCAAGTTTTAAAGAGAGAAGAAGTAGAACGTGAAAACGAGGAAGAAGAAGAAGAAGAAGAAGAAGAGAAAGATTTGTTACCTGGACGACAACAACCCAACAAAAGTCTGCTTTTGAAGTTTGCATCACTTAGTACTGAGGAGGATGAAACCACTGAAGACGTGGAAGAGAACGCCACAGACACTGCTGAAAAACCCACAGATTCATCTATTAAACCGCAAACTGATGTAAAGAAACAGTCTTCTTTGCCCAGTCGTAAATCACAGAAAGGAAAGAGGGTGAAAAAGTCGAAGCGCACTGCAAAAGAAGAAGAGGAAATTGATGCACTCATTGCTCAACTTGAAGAGCCCAATACTCCTGCAAAGCATGAAAAGAAGGAAGAAAGGGACTCAGTTTTATCTTTGCAAAGCACAATGGTGAATGAAACTGAAGACCCAGTAGAAGCAGATAAAAACAATGAGAAGAAGAACGCAGATGGTGTTGAAGATGCATCATTCTCAGTGAACGGCGTTATTGAAGACCAACAAAGACTTACTGCAAATCAAAAGAAAAAACTGAAAAAGAAAGCTGCAAAAGAAAGAGCAGAGGAGTCCAAGGAAACCTCGAATGATGTTGAGAGCAAAGCAGTCAGTCAGGAACGAACAAATGAAGGTGCTGGTGGTAATACTAAAAAGAAAAAGAAGGAGTCTGCAGCGTTGCGAAAAATGAAGGAAGTTTTGTATGCGAAGAAACTCGAAGAAGAACGCCTTCGTAGAGAACAAGAAGAAGCTGAGAAACGAGCTGAAGAGGAACGTCTTAGAGAAGAAGAAGAGGAACGTAGGAAAGAGGAACTTCGCCGTCAGAAAAAGGAAGCAGAGAAGGAGAAGAGACGAAAAATGAAACAAGAAGGCAAGTTATTATCACGTAATGAAAGGCAGAAGAGAGAGCGTGCTGCTCAATTCCGAGAACAAGCGATTGCTTCTGGTGCTATTCCAGCATTCCATCAAGGCGATTCTACTGTCCAGAAGAAAGTATATTCTCGGAAACAGAAGCATTCGAAACAAACAGACATGCAAAATCCTGAAGACATCAAAGAATATAGAGACGAAGAATCTGTTTCCCATACTTATACAGCGAGTGCCAATACAAAGTCATTAGCTATCTCAGAATCTGAACAAGTAAAGTCCTCCACGGAAACTGTAATGAATGAAGTTCGTTCATCATGGGATGCCGAAGATTGGGATAATGAAGCAGAAAAGTTAAGAAAGGGCAGTTTGGATCTGGATGAGTTGGTTGTTAGTGGTAATTTTTCGACCCATACTGAAGAAAGGATGAAAAAGGATCATGGAGCTCGATCTAGAGAAGAAAGGCAAATGGATGTTGTAGTTAAAGGAGAAGAGGCTAGTGAAGAGATGGAATCCAGTTCATCCTACAGTTCAGAAGAACAAGTTCAACAGATGGAAAGGAGTTTGGATAAGAGACGAGAGCTGACTCATCGTCTTCGTCAAGAGAAATACGAAAGAGCATATAAATATAGAAATCCGGATAATCTTCGAGCACCTGTGATTTGTATTTTAGGTCATGTGGATACTGGAAAAACCAAAATTCTGGATAAAATTCGCAAGACTAGTGTTCAAGAGGGAGAAGCTGGAGGCATCACTCAACAAATAGGAGCGACTTACTTTCCTATTGACCGTGTAAAAGAACAAGTGGAGAAAGTTGGCATAGAAGATGTGAAATACAAGATTCCTTCATTACTTATTATTGATACTCCAGGCCATGAAAGTTTTACCAACTTGCGTTCACGTGGTTCTTCACTTTGTGATATTGCTATACTTGTTGTGGATATTATGCATGGCATTGAACCACAAACAATGGAAAGTATTGAACTTTTAAAGTTGCGAAAGACTCCATTTGTTGTTGCACTCAACAAGGTAAGAGAGCGTATTGAAAAATGGTATATTCATCTTCATTGATTGTATTTATTATTTTCTGTTTTATAGGTTGATCGTTTATTTGGATGGAAAGAAGAAGAAATGTCTCCTATTCGTCAAAGTTTAAAAAAGCAAGCTCATCATGTCCAAGAAGAATTCAAACAGCGAGTTCTTTCAACGCAAGTTGCTTTTGCCGAATTGGGATTTAATGCTGATCTTTATTGGCAAGTTTCGGATGCTCGTAAATATGTGTCTTTGGTTCCTACATCAGCTGTTACAGGAGAGGGTATTCCTGATCTTTTACTACTTCTTGTACAGTTTAGTCAAAGGATGTTGGTTGATCGCATTATGTTTATGCCTTTTCTTACTTGTACTGTTCTTGAGGTGAAAGTGATTGAGGGTTTAGGTACAACTATTGATGTAATATTGACGAATGGTGAGTTGCATGAAGGTGATACTATTGTTGTTTGTGGTCTTGAAGGTCCTATTGTTACGACTATTCGTGCGTTGCTTACTCCACATCCTATGAAAGAGATGAGAGTCAAAGGTCAATATTTGCATCATAAAGTGATTCAAGCTGCTCAAGGAGTAAAAATTGCAGCCGATAGTTTGGATAAAGCTGTAGCTGGTACTCAACTGTTAGTAATGGAAGAAGGAGAGGATTTGGAAGTTTTAAAAGAGGACGTGATGTCTGATTTGAGTAGTACGCTTTCTTCTGTGGATAAGAGTGGTGTAGGCGTTTATGTTCAAGCCTCTACTTTGGGTTCTTTGGAAGCACTTTTAGAATTTTTACGTACTTCCAAGGTATGTTTTTTTATTTGCGCATTTTGATGAGTTTATATGTTTATTTCTTTTGGATTGCAGATTCCTGTTTCTGGTATTAACATTGGCCCAGTTCATAAGAAGGATGTTATGCGAGCGAGTGCGATGTTGGAACATCGAAAAGAATACGCAACCATTTTGGCATTTGATGTGAAAGTGGAAAAGGAAGCAAAAGAATTGGCAGAAGAATATGGTGTTCGTATATTTACAGCAGACATTATTTATCATTTATTTGATCAGTTTACAACATATATGGAACAGATTCGAAAATCGAGAAAAGAAGAGGCTTCTTCGGATGTTGTTTTTCCTTGTGTACTTCATATTGTTCCGAATTGTATCTTTAATAAGAAGGATCCTATTATAGTTGGTGTTCAAGTAGTGGAAGGTATTGCTAGAGTAGGAACTCCATTGGTTGTTCGAAATGGAATCCAATTTTTGGATATTGGCCGTATCCAATCCATTGAACAGAATAAGAAGCCTGTTTCTGTTGCTCGAAAAGGGGATTCGGTAGCGGTAAAGATATCCAGTCGTCAAACGGAAACGATAATGTTTGGACGACATTTCGATGAGAAGAACGATCTCTACAGTAAACTTTCTCGTAGAGCAATTGACTTGTTGAAGGAAAACTTCCGTGATGAACTTTCTGTGGAGGATTGGCAGTTGGTTGTGAAATTGAAGAAAATGTTGAATATTCTTTAACTCTTTTTTTTTAAATGCAGAGTAACATATAATTTTTACTGGGAGCATACTACAATGATAATAAAGGTAAATATCCGACACTCTCTCGTTGTTTCATCATCCATACGGATGAATGTGTATAATACGAATGCTCATATATATATATATATATGTTCTCTTGATAGATACAAGTTTATATGGACTTTTGTGTATCCTGCATGAGAAGGAGAAACACAGCTTCCTACGACACAGTTGATTATGGGTTTATGTTCCTGTTCTCCTTCTCGTTTACATTTCTTACTTGAAGTTGTTTTTCCAAAGTTTTCATATATTAAAACTATTGGTCAATATGTCATCTCTTTCTTGGCTGTGTGATCTTTAGAATCAAAATATGGCTTTGGAAGATGATGGATTCCACAGTTTGTAGAAATTGGTTGGAAGCTTCTTCATATTTTTAGGGATTATCAAAGGTATGGCTACTGCTACTGCTGTTGACTCACAAAGAGACAATGTGGAAGTCTTTCCTTTAACTCCAGTTCCAGAAGAAGAAGGAGAAAGTGCTTTTGAGGCACCACCAGGTATGCAACGATGGCTTGAAGAGAAGATTTTACAGTCAAGTAGCTCTTCGTTAGTTTCTACTATAACGAATACTACAGAAGAAGACCACGAGGAAGAACAAGTTCAACAAAATGAAAGAGTGCAAGAGAGTTTAACGGAGTCTTTACCTCAAGAGGAAAGGGAGAAGCTTCGGGAACTTTTATCAAAAACTGCCGATTCTTCGGCAGTTAAAGAACGTGTTTTTTCAACACAGATAAGACCTCCTCCTACTCCTCCACAAGATGTTTCGATGTATACAAATACGAGAAGAACTGCCAGAAGTAAAAACGATAGAGAAAGAGGTTTTTTCAAGTCCGATCAACTCGTAGAGTCTTTGTTACAGAGTCACGCAAAACGTGGAAAGGACCGCGAAAGAGAAGCCACGAAAAGAAGAGAAAATGCGACTCAAGTCGCTGCAACACAAGCCAGTGGAAGAGAGTTTTCTTCTGTTGATAAATATCAAGTACCAGTTCATGTTCAAGATGACGACGACTCTTCGTCGGACTCTGCGAAAGAGCAACCCAACATTATTTCTTCGAGTAACAGAGATAAGACTGAGTCTCCGAAGCTAAGACAGTTATTATCAAAAAACACTAGAACGCTGTTGAAGGATTGGCTCAGTCTATTTTTCTCTGCGGATGCTGCACAACATTATTTTGCTGAATACTTACGACGACTTTCACAAGTTATTGGTTACACATTTGCTGCTATTGGATCAATTTACTGTATTTTTGGTTTTATGTTTTTGCTGTTTGCAGTTGGGGGTCTGATAGGTTGGTTCATCTTTTGTGCTGTTATTGTGTCTGCAGTTGTTTCCTGCATCTTATTGTTGGGACTAGTTGCATTTGTGGTTTGTTTTATTTGTGTATGTACATTCACCGTTTCACTGTTTACGGTTTTGTTTGCTTTCAATAGCTTGTTTCACGTCTCTCGCAAATCAAAGTTGTATCCATAAACTATTGGAAAGACTATTAACGACAAGTTTCAGTTTATACTATTTTTCTTATCCCAATCATTTACTGCACGGTATATATATTCTTTACAAGTTGGACAGGGTGCCTTTCGATATCCACGGCAAACTTGGCATTGATTACTAGAAGTCACGTTGAAGAGTTCTATCACGAAATAACCCTTTCCTTCACAAGCAGGACATGGTATTTCTCCTGTGCCACTACATTGTTTGCATTCTGGTGAACCTTTCTCTTGCAAATATTGCTCCCATTTCGTATGCTCAACTATCTCTTCTTCACCTTCAGTCTGAGAAACGGAGGGGTTCTCTAGTTGTGCGCGCTCCCACTTTGCAAAACAACCTCCGATGGTTGCATAACATGAATAATGGCGAGGTAATTTCTTTTTCAAACGAGTTCCGGTGAGACTTTGGAAAGATGGTCCTATAAAGGTCATTCCCATGCTGGATACCAATAATCTCCGAGATAGATACGGATTTTAATACAAGTTAGTTGGTTAGAGCTGTTTTATGAGAATGTTGTCGTCACGATCCAGTACCTTTTCATTTCAGAATGCCCTGTATGACAATTCATAAATAGCTACTATTGGTTATTGGCATCTTCTGAGCTATCATGAATAGCGTTGTAAAATTTCATAGTAGCTGGATCGACGAGAATGAAAGTTGTTCAAGTTCTTGAAAGTTTCATCCATGACAGTATGAAAAGTAACAAGAAAGAGTGGAATACTCCAAATGAGGAATATTATGTTTCTCAAAAGGATACTTTGGATTCATACAAAGATGTGCTTGAAAAGTGAGGAAACGAGTTATTGGCAAAAGAACAGTCTTTCATACCACCTTAAAGGACGATTTGAGTTCTTTGTGCTTTCTTGGGTTGATGTTGCACTATAGAATTGGGTATATATGTAACGCTTCTAAGAATAAAATCAAATATTGATGCTATCGCTAAACTAAAGAGGGCGAATGAGTGCCTATTTGAGCTCCTATGTTGTTTCTTATCTTCACCAGATTTGCTTCCCCAAAAACAATAGAAACTAATTGCTTGAAGTATATGCTTTGTGAATGACTGAAAGAGAAAGGATTCTTCAAGATTGAAGAAGAATGTTTGACTCCAACAATGGTTCACGACTAAGGACGCCTTATCGATATTGTCTATTTGTCCATGTGTGGATACCGAAATTTGATCAAATGCGACCTTGTTTGGCTTGAAAAGGGTTGCAAAACATTTTGTATCCTATATAAGACTGTTTCAAGTCACTCCTTCTTATTCTACCCGAACGATATGACAGTTTATCAAAAAAAAATTTTTGACAATTGCACATTTGATTCCTCAAAAAATGTTGCTTGATATTCCCGAGCAAATAACTATAAAAATTTCTCCAGGTAAACTTGTAGAGAGTTGACTTTAGCCATACAACTAAGGCTTTGTTGTAATGGAACTTTTCTAGCCCATCTAGCTCCAAGTGACCAAAATCTGCTGAGAGTTGAAACGCATGGTGACTGGAGACATTTATCGCGATATTCCGTTTTTTCTATGGTCAGAAGATTCAAGGACTATTTACAGGATCACGGGAACTTTTTCAATCACTATAATGAAAATAGTTAGGTTCGGCCAAATAATCAATTTCATCAACAAATAAAAATAGACGCTTTTTGTTGATGACCCGCGATCACTTACTTAACCACTCAAAAGGGCCTCTACGAATGGAAGGAATTACTTTAGACAATAACTTCCCAGCACTTGGAAACTTGGAAAGAGCAATTTTGCAGATAAACTCATGCAGAGCACAATCAAAGTTCACTCCAATACAAGGAAGATCAGAAAGGCTTACATAAACATACAAGGCTTCAATGTACGCTGCACTCAACCTCCCTCCGAAATAGCACAGTCAGGAAAAAGTAGGTCCTTGCATTTTATAGAAATATATTCCTTATTTGGCATAAGGAAGTATTGAAATACATTACACACAAGGCAGTAAGCAACTAATCCAAACATACGACCCAAGGAAGTCAAACCACGGAACCAAACAATAACGTCGAGAAGCAAACGACGAGCAGAGGCCTGAGAATACGCTACGCAAAACTACTATAATACGGTTGAGAAACGTTGAGCAAAACGACAGCAAACGGTTGAACGTGTGGCAATAAGGCAACAAAAATTCCATCACCGAATAAACCTAATCGAATATCTTGGCAGTATGATTGATTGTCACTGTGATTGTTGTGAAATGACAATACTTCAAGATTGGATAGGGTTTCCTTTGACTAATTAGAAAAAAATACCATTCCAGACTCAAATTTGTCGTTTAAACTACAATGCAATGCGAATAGAACTCCTGTGAAACAGTGATTTTCTGGAATAGAAAGTTTTTTTCTCATTGTCACATGAGTAGAATCATTTAAAATGTCTACTGTCGATAGTTAGACGAATTGTTTTCAGGTTGAATTCATCTTTGCAAGCGATCACTTTCCTTATCTGAGCATCGGTGATTTTCTTTCTAATCCACAAAAACAGAGTTTGGACATATATTGTTGTTAGTACTTTTGAGATAGAGTTTGAATTGCAAACTAAAATACTCTTTTTAGTATTTGTTATTACCTTTGCTATATTTTGTCTTGGATCCAACAAGTTTCATATTTGTAGAAGCCATTCATATGAATTTTAAGGCTAGAAATGCAGTATTAAAAAACAGATGAACGAAAAGAATCCAAACTTTTATTAAACTTCAGGAAATGACAACTTTTATAGACTGCGCAGTTGTTCTCAAGTTACAGAAAACCTCCAGTTTTAGCTACCATTCTCTTCGCTTGGTATAACTTCGAGAAAAGCTCTCTTCTATCCGGTCAACAAAAGATAGGAAAGACAGTCCAAGTGAAATCTACAAGCAACTTTTTCCGTTTCAGCCTTTGAGAATCATTGCATGTGCATTTACTGTTCTTTTTCTAGTAAAAGTCAAGTATTTTCGGATTCCTCGCTATAACTAGTGCCAAATAAAGTAAAAACTTAACTTTTTTTCTTACAGTAGAGTCGGCCTGGCATCTATTTGTGCTTTCCCTTTATTGATAGAATAGTTCGAAGGGGATTCCTTCTAATGACTGAGTAATTGTCTGACAACTTAAACTCCAACCTTTCTTCATTAAGGACAAAATTTCTCTAGTGAGGTTTGTCTTCAGATAAGCTGTGTGATTCAAAAAAGGTTTGATAGAACATTGCAAGAGTTTAGTTCTTAAAGCGATTCCTACAAACTCTCAAGATGCTGATATCTGAAAGATAACAACGTGTATCAACCTCAGCATGACTTTGCACTCGTATCGCAGCGTTTATGCGTTTTGTTATCTGTTCTTCCTATCCATTTCATTGACCAATCAAAAGTAATCTCTCAATTCTACAATAAAATATAGTCCTCAAACATAAAAACTAGTACCAATTCATAGTTGAACTCTTTTCACATTCAGGCTGCTTACTAAGAGTCATAAAATCCAAAGAGGAAGCTGATCGTCAGATAGACAGCCGCAAATACTGAATAATTGTCTCGTGGAAAGAAGCAAACAAATGACAATTGAAAAGTAGTCTATGATTTTGGTTCGAGTCCCTGGAAGTTCTCTTCATGTATTGGAGAATTTTTCTGGTTCTTTCATGTATTCTGATGCTTGGAGAATGTCACCAAATAGGTTATTCCCATCCCAGTATTTATACAGTACAAGTTCCCAGAGGACCCGATATCCATGTGATATTTGGAAGTAAGGTGGAAGTAGATAACCGTACCTTATACAAGGTCTTTTCCACAACCTTAGTTCCTCCAGTGAATATAACAGCAGATATTCCAGATTGCAGAGAATCTGGCTTTGAAGAAACTAGTTTGAAAGTAAATGATACTTTGCTGGATACAAGTTTCGTTCCCAGTTTATGTCCTCCAGAAAATGTTTCGTTGACAGAAGGAAGAGTCTATGAGTCTGTTCAAGGAGGTCATCGTATTCAGTTTCAAGGATATTTGGAAGAAAGCTCGTTGGAACCCTTTTTGCAAGATGACGCTCCTGCTTCTTTCCTTACTCAGATAGGACAAGTGCGACCGGAAGTTTCTCGTTCGTTTGATAGTCCTGGTTTACACGTCGTGACAATACCTGAACATGTCCACAAAGCCAGAGGTTTGGTTATTGGTGGAGGTGGTGGAGGTGGTGCTGGAGGTTCACGAGTAACGCCTTGTTCTGCTATTCCCGTTGGTGGAGGTGGTGGTGGCGCAGGTGGCACCGCTTTTGGAGATACAACTGTAGTACCTGGAAGGAAGCAGAAGCTGTTCGTTGGTAAAGGTGGAGATGGAGGCAACCCAGGATATGGAGGAACAGGCGGAGAAAGTTCGACTTTCATCGACTTGTCTGGTAGCGGTGGTAGAGGTGGTAACCCTGGTAGTACGAGTGGTCCGGGTAGTGGTGGCGCCGGTGGTAGTGGAAGTGGACCTACTGTAAAAGTTGGAGGTTCTGGAGGCAATGGAGCAACTTCACGAGGTGGTTCTGGAGGGAAACCATACGAGTACGAGTTGTATTCTAATGGAGAAGGAGGCACAGGAGGAAGTTACTTCGGAGATGTTGGTCAACCTGGCAAAAATGGTCTCGTTCACATTGTTTTTGAACCTTCTTCTTCTGTCATGGATTTGGAACATTTTCAGGAAGAATATGAAAAACTAGCTCAACCATGTGGTTTGTTTTCGGTTATTGCAGGAGGTCCCTTACATTTATATGAGTCTCCTGATGACGACAGTGAAACTTTTAGTGACTAGATGGATGTTTTGTGATAAACAATAGTTGCGTATTTTGTTGTATCTCAATTGAAATTGAGTACATCATTTACCTTTAGATGTACCTATCTTGGGCACTTCTTTCGCTCTTCCTCTTTCATAATGATCCATTGCTATCTTGTAATCATAGAAAGACGACAGCTTTTACCTCCACTATTGTCCATCAGAGATGAAAAGATGCAGATACTCTTTCTATCCTCGAAGAAAGTCACCAGCAATATACGCAGGTTCATAACATACCAGCGAATATCAGTCAAACGGCATAAAATTTCAATGGTTGATTAGAACGCACTTGCAGAATTTCAAACAGGAAGATCTTGTGTGTTTTTGCCATTGCTAGATATGACTCGGAGTTTTACCTGACATGCACTTGCTAAAAAAAAAGCAAAAAAGTAACAGCTGCATGAGAAATTTTTCATAGAGAAATCACGAGCAAAACCAAATAGTTCTTGGTCTATGATTGTGCAATTTCTAACCATTTGTTGTTCTAATCATAGGCACATTTTATTGTACACTTGACAAAAGTTTGGATTGACGCTACCAGCTATATGACATTTGACTTTAAGATTGAGGACAACCTTTTTCTCCTTTGAGTTCTATAGCCTCAATCAGCGAATATTCAATCCAAAAAAAGCATAGCTTAAGTTGGTAGACTATGTTCAATTCATACAAGTAAATTTTGCACTTTCAAAGAATATCCTTGGTTTTCTGAAACCAATAAAGAAAGACTCACAAGTCGATACAAAGACAACACCCGTTGCAAGTCTTATTCTTCCCAATTTTTAGTCCTATACAATTGAATTCTATGTTACAAAGGCTATTCCAATCCAACCAACTACGTTCCACGTAAAATACTTGTGATACCAAATAAAACGAAAGAATAGAGTAACCCAACAACAGTTGTTATTTCCGAGATGATGAAGAATAGCCATATCAAAGCAATGTGATTATGTTTGAAGTTTGTTTATGAAAGGATGGATAGTTAGCTTCTTCTGGATTTTACTCGTCAAAAATGGAGAGCATTCAAATGAGTCTCGTGCCAGTTTTGCAATTCCTCTTCAATCTCGACTTATACGAAGCCTTTCGTCTCCTTTTGATTTATCCACCATTTTGCTAGAAAAGAAGCATATATTTACAGCAAAGACTCTTATTTTATGATTGTAATGGGAAATCTACTTTTCTTTGTTGTCAAGAAGATATTGTTCAAATTGACTCGCAGCGTAGCTTTTACAACTATTGAAAATTGAGACAGCTTGTGATCCCATTCGAAGGAGTGACTTTGAGGGCCAACCTCTATATAATCTTGCAATAGAATCGTCAACATACATTAGATTATTTCTCCATATAGAGCCTTGAGATTGATCCCTCGAAAATAGAACTGACGATTTGACAGAGGTTGAAAACTTTGAAAGTGACTAGGCCCATTGTCATCCACAGGGTAACAATTCAGAACCAGAAATCTATTGCTGAGCAAATCATATCCTCAAATACTTGCATTTCATTAGAAGATACGGCATAAATGAATATACATTCAATAGAAATCTTTGTCTCCAAATCAGACATGTTGGAAAAATTATTTTGGATAATATCAACGCTTCCTAACAAAGTTCAATGGAACTTTCATCTTCCCTCAGTATGATCAAATAATCTTGCTCTTTGAATATAAAGAATATCAGAATTTTAAAAACACTTTAATGTAAATGAGTTGAATAGTTCTAAGCCACAACACGATGTCCTGAAATATTGTGAGTATCGATTTCATACCAATGTAACTCGCATCAGATAGTAAGAGCCAAACTTTATTCAGTCTTATCACACAACACAATAAAACACAAATACAATGCAATGGATTCGTTCAGAGTCTAAAATTAGAAAACTCTTTAGTAATGCCAATAAGCAGTTTGGATATTACGGTGGGATCAGTTATACCCATGCGACGTAAAGAATCTTCATCGAGTCTGGAAAGCGAAACTCTGCCGAATCTTGAAAGTTTCCTAAAACAATAGGCAACTTCTTCTTCTTAGAAAAACCACAACGTTCTCTTAAGAAAGCATTCCAATCAAATGACGAAGACAAAGAACTGGATGCTGCAACCCTTGGTTCCACTTGCATACCACTTTGAAAACTTTTCATTTGCATCCTATTCTCCTCATTGGTTCTCGGTCTTACATTTCGAGCTATACTTAAAGTAACATTCGATTGCTCAGCTTCCAAAGACGAAACATATTCATTAGACATCGACTCAAAGACAGTTTTACACCATACTGAAAAGTCTTTTCTGAACTCTTCTCGGCTTGCCTTCCCAATTTTCCTAAAAATATCGAAATTTTCTCTTCCCAAAAATCGTTCAAGGTTCCATTGCGAAACAACTACCAATTGCAGACATGATCGACTACTTTCATTCAAAGTTGACCCAGAAGAATGTTGAGTCACAAAACCACTTGCATCTTCAACAATATTATATTCTTCAACAGAGAAACCTACAGATCGACCATAACTAGCACAAACTCACCACAAACTGAAAACAAAGTTGAACAGATGAAGGAGATTCGTCATTCAAAACGGAAACAACTCCCTGAAAAAATTGTTCTGCTTCCATCTCAATATCTCCCTTCGAAAATTCACTTTTGTGATAAAATTTAAATGAAAATCCAACAACATAACGGGTTTGTCCATTATGGAATACAAAATATGCATCAGCACCACTAGAATTGCCATCTTTTGGAACAAAAATACCACAACGTTGTAAAAATTCTCTATAATAGTCAGAAAATGAATCAGAGACATTTCTCAAGATGGGTATATCATTAGATTTTGTAGATTCCATAGAATAAGAAACATTGTCCTGTTCAATAAAAGAACCCTGGAAAATTCCTGGAATAGCAGAATGTACAATAGGCGAGGAACTAGAATGAAGAAAAGTTAATAAGCGAAAGCGAAAGATCTTCATAAATACAAATTCAAAGAAGACTCCTTTTGCTGTTGAAGTGTCGGGAATATAACTAAACGGAGATAAAGGAAAGAGTTCAGTAGCCTCAAGGAAAAAGTTATAGTTGCTATGAGCTCTCAATATAAAATCACAACAACCAATCTTGAATTCAGTGCCCAAATCAATCCCGTCAGTTTCACAAATTTCAGAGTAAAACCCAAAAGTTGCAACCAAGTCCATCAAATAACTTCTCGTTCCACATAAAGTAATTACAAAGTCAATTGGAAAAACTGTTCCAAGCTGATAATTCAAAAGGACAAATTGATATCGAAGAAGGGTTGCGGAATCTAGTATCTCTGGAATAATAAACGTTACCGACTCGAGTAGTAAAGAGCTAAAGACACTATCTAACAAAAGTTCCATATTTTCATCGTTGATAACAGGTTGCGATAAGTTTGAAACTTTCCCTACTAGGGCTAATAAAGTATTCCTTACAATCAACGGAATACCCCCTGTCTTCTTCTTCAACAATTCTACGAATCGATACCGTAAATCATCAGAGGGCAATAAACAGTCCTTCAAGGACTTTCCACCATAAGTTGCCAGCTCAATATATTCGTTAATATCATGGATGTTAAAGGGATTCAACCGCAACATATGGAGACTCACACTACTGGAGCGAGCATCAGACAGGGGGGCTGAGATTTCAGCAGTCCGACCTGCCAAATAGACAATTAACTTCCCTGTAATCAACAAATCACGCAAAACACGGAAAAAATTCCGAAAAGGTACATATTTTCGGTCAGACTCGACAAACTGTTTCGCGGCAAGTTCACTATAGTATTTGGTGAGGTAACTCAGGTGGCTAAGTTCGTCTATCATCAAAAATAAATATCGTTTCTGAAATTGTTCGAGAAGATAATCAATAGCTCCTACGATATCAAAATTCTTTACCGTCCTTTCAGCTATCTGAAGAGCGTCCCTATCTTTACCATTTTGTCGGTAAGCGTTCAAAATTATATTATTCATCAAAGCCTCTAGAAACCTTGGAAAAGGAGCACGAGAAAAGCTCTCTCCTAGTTCAAAGAAAACTGACAAAGTGTTTTCCGCAAAGTGTTTCCAAGAAAAAATCTTCAAATCAACTTTTCCCGATGAGCTCTTGTTGAAAACCTCCGTCTTCGTCTGCTCTTCTTCTTCGTCGGCGAATTTTTTTAAAAACTCTAAAAAATTTTCTCCAACAAAACTCTTGCCAGCTCCAAAGACCTGAGGGGAAAAGCAAGCTGCAGGACGTACAGTATTCAAGTCTCCCCCAACTCAAGAAAACTGGTAGAAATAAGTTCGAAGAATAGAATAAACATCTTCTTTTCTATCTATCAACGGTTCTCTAAAACTCATTTTACACGCCACCGCCAATCCGAAATCAATTCACAACTAATGAATAAATCAATGACCGAAAAACTTTCAGAGATGATGGAAGAGAGTGTATGTTTTATTGTTCGAGCGATTGCTTTATTTGGTGATTGGTAGAACTGATCTCGTTGACACTTCTAGACTCACAATGACAACAGAGAGAAATCAGGAATATTTTCTTGCTTGTCATAACTAGAAACTTTCTTTTACTATAGACAAGAAATAGGTTTCTATGAGTTTTTGTGGTGAATTAGATTGATGGGTACTCTTTCTATGGCTTGTATACTGTAAGAGAGTTTTTCTACTATCTTCCACACCATCTTACACGCAAACTCCTATATACAAGTCTAATAAGATACAAGCTTTTTGTAAGTTACACACGAAATACAGTGGGAAACAGAGAATTACAATGAATGGGAAGTCTGTTAGTGTGTAACCGGTCGTAGCACAGTTTATAAATACAAAAATATCTAAATGAATTTGGAGAAGAGTATTATGTAGACTGTCATACTGACTTATCATTAAATACAAGCCAATATTGATGTAATAGCTACACAAGTTGTCTATCCTTTGTTCGACTTTTACCAAGTTGTGAATACGTCTTATATAAAAACATCAATAAAGGCTTCAAATATAGTAACTATAACCGTTCATTTTCCACACATCGATGCTGAAAAAAGAGCAAAAGACAGAACCAAAAAATTATTTTACTAAAGAAGAAGCCTTTCATACTTGAGTCAAGGTCGAGTAGTGTACCAACTTGAAAGCTTCAGCAATTCTCCAACTGAAAGCCACTCCATATTGAAGAACTTTTACCCAACATGACTCTTGACTGAAAGACGTTGTAGTTCCTAAGTTATCGGTCAAGTGATTGTTGTGGAATGACAATACTTCAAGATTGGATATGGTTTCCTTTGACTAATTAGAAACAATTCTGTTCCACTCTCAAAGTTGTCCTTTGCAATGCAACATAAATAGAACTCCTATGTAAATAGTAATTGTCTGAAATAGAAAGTTGTATATCCGACTGTCACATGGATAGAATCATTTAAGATGTCTCTTGTACTATTAATAGTCAAACGAAATTTTTTATATCGAATATCATCTTTGCAACCGGGTTACTTTCCCTATCTAAGAGTCGGTGAGTTTTCAGTCTAATTCACTAAAACAGAGTTTGGATATATAGTGTCGTGAATACTTTTGAGATAGAGTTTGAATTGCAAACTAAAATACTTGTTTTAGTATTTGTTCTTACCTTTGCTATATTTTCTCTTGGATCCAACAAGTTTCATATTTGTAGGAGCCATTCATATGAATTCCAAGGCTAGAAATGCAGTTTGAAAAAAACACATAAAAACGAAAGGAATCTAAACTTTTATCGAATTTCAACAAGCTAAAACTCTTTTTGAGACCGCAGTGCAGGTTCTCAAGTTAGAGGAAGCCTCAAGTTTTTGCTGCCACTCCCTTCGTTTGGTCTAAAACCGAGGAAAACTCTCTTCTATTCAGTTAACAAAAGACAGGAAGGACAGTCCAAGTGAAATCTACAAACAACTTTTTCTGTCTCAGTCTTTGAAAATTATAGTAAAAAAGTTACTGTTCTTTTTTCAACAGACTAGAAAGACAACATAGCAGACAGTTGAAGAATGTTTTGAGATATTCTTTGGGTAACCACTTTACTAAGTATTTGGACAAGAAAGGATATTTTTCATTCTAGTTGTATCAACATCTATGTATGTATAGTCTATTCATTTTGAATCATTGCTACAACTCTGCAATATTATTGCAAATTGACAAGTAAATCAATCTAAAACCCAAACCTATGAAAGCCAGCTACATGAAACGCTCTTTCAAGGAAGACTCAATGATGTCCAAAAGACAAGCAAGCAAGATGTAACCAAGTTCCAAACATAAAAAAAAAGAGTTTACTTGCTCTTAAAAAGAAATCACAAAGTGAAGGATTGAGTAAAAGTCTATTGCCAACTTAAGAAACTGTTACGGATTCTATCAAGTAAATCTAATCCAAAATCCCAAAAAGTAGGATTATCAGAAACATGAAATGCTCTTTCAAGTCCATTCAATATTTCTTCGTCAATCAGCATTTCCACATCTCTTTCACAAAGAATAACAAGTTCACAATTATCAGGTACTTTGAAAAAATCATTTCCAATAAACATTCCACTGGAGTAACAACGACTCTGATTACCCAACTCATTAGAAACATTCAATGATAACTTTGTACTAACGATAATAAGCATACAATGATGATAATCCACTGCACTGGATAAGACTTGATCATAAACAGGATCTAAAAATTTCTTGGCTTCATCTATAATATCTGACCAGCCAATTCCTTCCGACTTCCAACGTCCTTTACAAGCAACTCCAACAGTAAGAACTTTGGGTTCCACAGGAGATTGTAATTGGAATATAATATCAGGACTATGAGAAGTAGCGTCCAAAGGAATGTAAACAGTCTCTAAATAAAGTGTCTCTCGAATAATCTTATTCCATTCAGTACTGGCAAAAGTTCTTCGACTCTTGTTCGATTCACTTCTTGTTTCTCTAGAACTAACAACAGACTTCATATAGTGAATAGGTGATATTGTACTGATTGGAAGTTTCATTTGTTTCCATATCGGAGACAATTGACACAACAATTCCCTCAATTCATTTCGATTCTTTGAAGACAACATCAAAACTAGTCGTAAAGCAACAATTCCTTCAAATACACGACACTTTGAATAAAAGAAACAATCTACTGGTTCGACATCAAGTGATCCAAGAAGTATCTTTTCCAAAGAAGATATGGAAGGGTCCTTCTTGAAGATTACAACAAATACTTTCGGAATCAGGACTTGAAAAGTATTCTCGTCAATAGGATATCGATATAATCCCATTTCAGTGACTGCATCATATAAAAAGGACTCCGAGGTCAATATATCATCTACTTGAAACGGTATACGATAAAGAGCCATCATCAAAAGTAAATCAAAAACACTTTTTCTATCTTCGTCCAAATTCAATATTCGTTCCACAAATGGTTCAGCACAAATTATTCGGAAATCATAGTCATTCATACAAGTCAAACATTCTTCTTTCGATATAAAAGGCTGATTTCTCACTACCACATAATTCAAAAGCATATTCACTGCACGAGTCAACAAACCAGGAACTCCACCTGTACATTCCAATAACGAATCTGCCAATTCATTTACTGAAAATGAAGAACTACATAAGACATTACAAACCGGAACTTGAGTAGGTGTTTCAAGAAGAGTCTTTTCAAGGAATTCAACGATACTGGAAGCGTCCAAAGGTGATAAAGAAATAAAATGTAATATAACTCTTGATAGCCCAAAAGACACATAATTCTTAATACTTAAACCCTTGCTTTTCCCAACAACTATAAAAAACAAGTCGGGTTCTTTGCACAATTGACTAATGATACCGAAAAAGTCGTTGTAAGGTCGAACCACACCTTTGTCATTCTTCTCCAGTTCAAAAAAGGTTCCCTTTGTATCAAACACACCAACTTCATCAAATGCCAACAAAAGATATTGATCAGAAGGAATGTTTAAGATTGAACGGATTTTCTGAACCAAAGCATCAGTCCTAAGTTTCAGTTCCTTGAAACATTCGTCCGGGTCTGGTTGCGGAAGACCTGATTGCAAAAAAGCAGCCTTTACTAACAAATAGTAGACTGCCCACTTTAGGTTGCGTTCTTTCGGGTCTGTGGGCTCCAACTTCCTCAAATCCACAAAGAGCAACGAAGCCCTTTTCAGCTTCTCCAAAAAGGTTCTTCTTCAAAGGGTCCGAAGCAAAATTCGACAGAAAAGTTTCACCAAACCTTTGCACCAACTCCAAATAGGTTCGGGCAAAGGTCGTTTTGCCTGAGCCAAAGAGATGAGGGGCAAATGGTATCGTCAAGCGATAGTTGCAACTACTTGTTACACCCCTGAGTTGCTTTCGGCCTTTATGAAGATCATACAATTCTTCTGTCACTCGAAAAACATCTCTTTCACGATCTACCACAACAGACTCAAACTTGTCCACAGCTTTCCACTTTTCATCCAAACTCGCCATCGCCAAAGTGAAATGAAACAATCTTCTGTTTATTTCGGAGTACAAATATAAATAAATGAACAATTGACTGTTTGTCGGTCACAACAACAACAAGGAAAACAGTAAAGGATACCAATCCAACTTCTTCTCTTTATCAACTGATGACTATGTCATACCCTTTATGGCTTGGACTGAGATGACTAGAACTATGGAAAAACGATCAATATGGCTTTTTCAACTATCGATATTCTTATTCTCGTATGCTAATATAATGGCAACTCTCATAGGGTACAAGAAGGATTAGAAGGAAGCCAATGTTTATTTCACAAGTTTTTTATGCTCTTTGAGAGTATAAAGCTATTAAACATGGCCCATTCTCACATAGATAAGAAAGTTTCTTTCAGAATTTTCGAGAGTAGTCATGAGAGTTCCGAGCAATATAGATTGTTCATGAAGAATTTGTTCCATAGACGTTCTCTCTAGATTTTCTGTATTTTATGGAACAGTTTTTTCGTCACCTTTGCTTCATTTCGAAACACGGAACTAGAGTATGAACCAAGTCATTCTCTTTTGTAGTCTATTCAAAAGCTCCAGTTGAAATATTATTATTTAGTAGAAATGCAGAAACCCGCAAGCACAGCACTGCTTTATTCTCAGCAATCATCAAATTCCTTTCTCACGATATCATGACAAGTAGCAGCTTATCACTAAAGCTACAAAAGTTGATGATAGCAAAAGACAAAAGCAAAATAAATGTACAAAGAAGGATCCAAAATATCTCGTGGTTTTATCAAATCTCAGAAACAACATTGACTCACACAAGTGTATCATCAATACTCAATTTCTGTAAGAGTCAATAACTCCTGTTTCTTTCTCCTCTGAAAATAGTGGCATTTGATACTGTGAATTCTGTTAAGAGGAGAAAAGATATTTTCAAGAAAAATTCAATTCAATCGAATTGAGTCTATTCTATCGATTCTTTTCTCGTTTCTCACATTTGAATCATAGTTGAATTCTTTCTCCTCAATAGTCGATTATACATTTGAGGTGTTTTTGAAGGTAAACATGACTGTTTAGATTTAAAGGCTTTTGTTGCATCCTCTTGTACGATAAACTTTGTAAAAACCACAACTTTTAAAGATATACAAGAAAGCAAACTATAAAAAGTACAAAGCTGCTTTAGGAACGATATAACCCCAAGAGGGCTATTATCTCTTTCAATATAAAAAAGTAAAACTTTTAAAAGCTATGCAAATTCAAAGAACGATTTGTCCAGTTGAGTCACTATTCTTCTTCCAATCTCAACCATCAGCTCATTGAATAAGTGAGTCACTATACAAAAGTTCCTTGCGTTAGGCACTTGGAAGAAGACTCTTGCGAAATATAACCTGATGGGTACACTAGTAGAGGCTTCCTTTTGGATATTAGTGACAAGAATCAAAGACAACCCAACGTTTCGTATAAAAAAAGGGTCTATCAATAGAAGGAATGTTCATTTCTACTAGGGACAAGTCAAACTTGAAAAAGAAAAGAAACGCCGTTTTATCCAAGTTGCTCTACAAAGAATAAAAATGTCGTCAACTCGCAAACAATATTCAGCAGAATAAGATAAAACAAGTTATCTGATTCCTCTGCAAAGTCAAATCTCAAATTGATATTGTGATTGTTATCCAAACCGGTAAAGGTCTTGTTCTTTTAAATACATTGGATCAATTTCGTCTACTAGTGAAGAAAAGAATATAAACGTAGAAATAATGGAAAAATAAGAATCTTTCATCTCTTCTTGGCAAAGTAAAAAAGAAAGGTGAATCTTGAAATATATGTGCAAGGAGAACCAAAAGCATCACCACTCTTACTGTTGTTATACCAGTCAAAACTCTCTACAAGTTCTTTATGTAGAGAACAAACCAAGACCCTTGAAACGTTTGAAGCTCGATCCTCCTTATCGTAAGTAGTTTATGTACGAATTTGTGTATAGTCAAAAGTATTCCCAACCTTTGAACAGTTTTTTGTTGTAGCCTTGTCCTCTGTATACTTTCCAATTCTAGAGTTAAATATACGATTTAGTCTTCTTTATAACTCGTAATCGAACAAAGATTGTTCCTTGAGCGTAATTTGCATAGAAGGAAAGGTTCTATCTCTCACAATGCAAGCCAAACAGAGTAAATGTCAGTGAAATTGGAAAATGACCATTTTACATCTTTAAGGAGTTTTCCTTAATTTTGAGTGACCAACAAAGAAAGGTTCTCAGATCGAGAACGAGTCAAAAGCTGGTTGTAGCAAAACCCGTTCTTGATTTGTTATCAAAATAGGCTCACAAGTAGTTTGAAATTTACCTTGCAGAGACAAGATTGATCAAACTCAACTCTGTTAAAAGGCTACAGTGTCGCTAGGGAGTTGAGAGGACCTTTGTTACGACACTGTTCTTCTCGTTTCACAACAATACTGAGACGTGAGATTGATTGTATCTAGCACACTTAGTGTTCCAGAACCTTTTTAAATATCTCCAAGTGGAATATTTTCTTTCATAAAACTCACTAGTCACTTAAAATAATATATCTCCAGTGAAAGGAGACAATACAAAGCAATCCTTCTCATAACAATCCAATTAGAAATGAACACAATGGTTTGATTGTTGGATAAAAGGGAAGGCTCAGTGAGTGTTGTCAAGGCTGTGGACCTGATTCAAGTTTGCTAGTGAAACTTTTCAGACTTTAATTGCTAAAACGAATTCGTCGTTCGTTTTAGTTGGACAAGTGAATTTCTATTATCTACGTTTCTTTTTAAGCCCTTCAAATGTTTCTTTTAGAACAGTCCATCGATTCCTGAGCTCTGAGTTCCGTGTAGACTGTAGTTTCTTTTTAGTATGTACAAATTTTATTATCTCTTTGGAGTTTATATACTTTATGCAACACTTCTTGTTATTTCACTTCTGGTCTTGTATGGAAATTTGAGATAAGCGTTGTCGAGAAGAGAGCAAAGACAAAGGAATACAAGCTGTCGTTGAGTGTTGGTAGATTAATCAATTAGTTGTTTCACAAGTTTGTTTATTTCTATCGATAATTGTTTCAGAGCAGTTTTGCGTATGTATTAGCAGTTGACAGTCTAATCTTGTAGTCTGTTGTTGAGAAACAGTCTTTGGGTTGATATTTCCAAGATATTCTGCAAGAACAAGAAACCAGCCAGACTCTCAGTTGAGTCTTTTAGTTAGTACACAGAATTATATTCCGTATAGTAGTTTTTTGCCTTCTATATGACTCTTTTCACGATGGAGAAATCGGTCTGTAACTCTGCAACAGGCATTTCTCAGGATAGCATAGGAAAGTCTTGAGTCCATCATTGCACACGTTCAATGATTGTTTGTATTGTTGTGCTTTTAGATCAATTCTCTATGGATACGAATATGTCTTTTGAAATATTACAAATAGAGGGCTTTAGATAACGAAAGCTGAATAAACTTGTATTCTGAAAGCAAGGGAAAAGTTTTCAGTTCAAAGTATACTCACTTTGTTGGGAACCATGAAATGAAGCAAGCAAAAGGACACTGTTGAAAATCTTGGTTGTGTTCACCTGGTTAAAGAGTTGTGACGATGGCGACTGTAGCTACTAGTCCGTTTTCGAAAAACGCTTTGTTTTTATGAATTAATGGTTCTACCGAGGGTGAAATATGTCTAAAACGATATGTAAGTCGTAAGAGTGATAAAGTTGGAACAAGTATTGTTGGTGTTTCTGAAAGGCATCTATTGCAGTTGTCATTTGGTCCTTATATAGTTGAAGAGGAGGGTAACATTAGTAGTACGGTGTGAATGGGAAACAATGCGACTTGTGTGAAACAGTATTTGCCTTTTCAAGAGTGCTGCTGATCTGTTTTTTTCCCAACACACTGAAGATCATGCTGTTGAAAGTAGTGGTAGTTGTAGCTGTCAAAAAGTGAAAAGGAAACTTCACATTTTGTGCAAACAGCTTGCGTTTGGATAGTATACAAAGAAGCTCTGAAAGAAACTCACGAAGGATGGGTTGAACTTCAACAATATTACACAAGTGTACACATTGATATAATCGTGTCCGACTAGAGTTTTTGGTTTGACTCTGAAGATAAAGTCCAACTTTTGGTAAATAATTCCTAGAAAGCATACGCAGACGATCAAAGTGGTTTGCAAATACATTGACACGAACCTAAAACATTATTCGACTGTCGCAGCAAAATCAAACCGTTCGTTACTACTTGAAATTCAACCAGAACAGCAACAACAACAAATATGAGCCCAAGCCTAGTACAGTATGGCATAGTCATCAATTCTACAAAGAGAATGATTCCTGCTTCTATCTTTTACTGTTTTCTTCGTTGTTGGCATGAGCGGAAAAGTGTCATTGTTTTAGTTACTTGGAATTGTAAACAACAACAACAACAACAATTGAAAGTTATACTGTATTACTGAGTGGTACATGGAATATTAATTATAGTTTTCGTCATAAAAGTACGAATTTGACCTATTTTTTACCATAAAGGAAAATTGTATTGTCGAGTTTACAAAATAAAAAAGCATTATTCGCACACTTACGACTATTCCTGTATCTTACTATCAGTAGAACTACATACGGTTCTGATTTTGAACAACAAATAGGGTGAGTTACTTTACTGGTCGATTTTCGATTTTGCTTGTACCTGTTTGAGACTAATCTTTATCTTTTGACTCTTACAACGAACTTATTTGTTATCTCATGATAGTATGATGAAGCAACTAGTGGTCATTTCTTTTCCGAAAACGTCGACGTACAACCTTTCAGAAGCTTTTTTCGTTGGAAATTTCGATCACATAGAATCTCTTTGTCCCCTGATAGTTGCGTTGCATTTGTAGGGATGGGTAACTCCAAGTGATCAATTCGAGAAAATTTCGTCAGTTGAATCAAGTAATCTTTGACAAGTGAACTTGCAGTATCATGAAAGTGTACAACATACTGTTTTCTGTGATCTTGAATCTACTACTGATCTTTGTGGATATATTGTAATGCTCTTATGTTGAAACCATCTTATGATTATTTGTGCTCTAGAACATTTCCATCTTACTTCTTCAACCCTAAGACCAGGTTCATATGGAGTAGTCATCTAGTCGATAAGGATAAGATAATATCTCTATCTCGTTCTTTCTCTTCTTTATCTGTCGTAATTGTAAAATGGTGAAAATCTTGTTCTTTAGAGTTGTAATATGTTCTTACAAGAAAAGGGATGAATATGATAAAAAGTAGTATTCAAAGACTGCGGGATGATGTAAATTCAAAGAAAGAATCAACTAGATTGCAGTCAAAGTTCTGTACAAACGATCTACTGGAAATAGAAATTGAACTCGTCCTAGTACGACCTACTGGTTGTTTTCCCTTATTAATATGAATTTGCATAAAAGACAGATTTATGTTTTACATAGTATATACTTTTCAATTGAATAATATAGAAAGGTTAGTTGAAAGAAATTCAAGGAAAAGAAGTAAATGAATGCTTCCCTGGCTTCACAGGGTTAGAATATCAGACCTACGATTTATAGATTTTGAGGTTGATCCTCACAAAAAGCAAGCAAAATCAATTCTGAGATTTTTACACAAGTAGCAGCAAAACACAAACTACTAGTCCTGCTCTAATTTCAGGACCTTTTTGTATATCCTTTGATGCTCGAACCTTTTTACAACCTTTGGTGGTAATCTTAAACTATTAACACAATTGATTCAAGTGATAAATAACAATGTATTCTATGCCGTACCAATAACCTGGTTCTATTGATGAGTTGAATTTGAATCTTATTTCAGAGTGACATCAGAAACAATTCTGGTTACAGCTGTATTGAAGGAAGTAATAATCACTTGCTTTAGAGTACTACTCTGAATCTTACCACTTCCAGTGAAATCTCAACAGGACACGGCACAACTATTCTAGTAGATACGTAACAAAAGGTCTATTTGATTTCTTCCTTCTCAACGTATCTAGAAACTGGTTACTGTTTTATATTACTTGAATTGTATACTGAATTCAATGATTTACTGTTCATTGGAAAAAAAGTAAGATATTTCTTGATACTGCTCATTTAAAATGACCTTTTGCATAGGAGTTGGTCATTTGTTGATTACTAGTCGAATATTTCATCAAGACGAAATTCTGTTTCATAAGTGAAGTGTCGTCTATGGTTGATTCAACTTTTAAATTCTTAGAGATCATACTAAATTTATCGAACGAGTTAGTCCGTATCCCGAGAAAAACGATTTGCCATATAGTATTAATAGTAGAATTATTACTAAGGATACCGAGGAATAGGGAGCTGAAGACTTGGTTTGAAAAAAACTTGCTAGTGTTTGACTGTCCAATTATTCCTCCGCAATATTGGATAAGCTTTCGTTGATCATTTCATCCTAGATAGTTTCATGAATTACTCAAGCGATGAATTGTAATGTATCTTTGCAGTGCCACGAATATAATACTACCAGTTTATATATTTTGATATTAACTAGTTGTTTGTTTAGATATAACTACGTTAACCTGTACTTGATTCAATTGATTACTACTTGTTTTGAAGTGCTATCAGTTATATCATTTCGTTCCAACCATGCATTACTGAGTAAGGTATAGTCATTTGGCAGACAAGAATCAGGGAATCAGATGTCAATTTCTTTCAAGTATTCACATCTAAATGCGTTGATTGTTAGAAACGTTCAAAGTTGAATATTGAAATACAGACCTAGTAATGAATGGAGTCAATGTGTTAGACAAGGATAACGGCACAACTCGATACACAAAAAATTGAACCAACGTCTCCATTCAAAATCAATTAGTTGATAGTAAGACTAATATACGTTGTCATCTTTTTAGGGGTATCTAAGAGAGAGTTGTTTGAATTGTCATTATGTAGACATTGGGTTATCCAATAGAGTTTCTGTTAGATAGTGTTTTTATAAGATGGCTTCTTTAAGATAGAATTGATACTTTATTGACCACTAGTTGTCGAGTTGATAAAGACTTTGTACCTTTGCACTTGAAATCATGCTGTTGTATGTACAGAGTCTTTATATCCGAGAGCAGTGTTTTATGTGGTCTGTAGGTACCTTGTATGCTTGATCCAAAGTCGAATTGTCCAAGATTATCTTGAATTGTCTAAAATAATTTAGTCCTTACTCTAAAAGGATGATTTGTAGACTATTATTTGGATCACTTAGAATCAAGTCGAAGATCAATTCATGTGAGAATCACTGGGTGAGAATCTGAATTGCAGAAAAGTATCAATGTTCCCTTGATATTTGTATGCTGTTTGCACTACTGGGCAGGTGGTCGACCATAATTCAATTTAGGTACATTTGTGGATTGACTTTCATATTGAATGACAATGTGTTTCTAGAATATTGAGAACATGTTACTATTGATGAGCATAGATCAATCAGCATCCACCATTCTTGTATCTGTACGGAATTCAATTAAACTTTGTTTGAATTCACTGATTCCTATCAGTATTGGTGGAGCACGTTCTCGTTTTGCTGTCTTGGTACCAAGCTCAACTTACATCATAGAATCATTACTTTTTTTGATAAAGGTATTGTGCTAAAAGTCTATTGCTTGTTTCTATTGACTGGTCGGAGAGTAGTCATCATCTTGTTATCTTATCTTTTCAAAAAAGTTGCAATTACTGAACACTAAAAACTGAACTTTAATTGAAATGAAGTATGACAGCGATAAACTATACTATTTATAGACTACAGAATCACCTGACTCAGAAGAAGATTCAACTAGATTGTAGACGATTGGTCACAAACGAGCTGCAAAATGAAGCAGAGTAACCTTGCTGATACAAGCTATTTATCTCTTTCTTCATGTTTATATGTTATATAGTACCAGATGAAGAAAATGATTCCTTTCATTTCAACTTTTATACAACTCGCTAAACAAAAAATACACCAATTTGCTTTGGAAGAAAATGTATGATGAAAGACATAAAGTGAAAAAAGAAAGAAATGGCTTCCTAGTTCAATAGACTACAGAGATAGTGTTATGAGCCAAAAGTCTTGACTTTGATTCTCATTAGAAACATCAACGATATTCTGGTCGTCATTAGTAGAAAAAGTATTCCCTACTATTACCTCATACTGGTAACAGTAGAACGTTTATGATACTTTGTTTTGTTTATCCATTCTACTGATTTGCATGACGTGTATTTGAACACCATAAATTAAGAAATAGGCTGTGAAACAAAATGGTTTGTATTCCATGGCATCCCTAATCGTTACAAATTGCCCAATGCTTCAAGAACTTATTCCTTTAGGCATTCTTTATCTTTTTCACACTCCCCTTATTCTTCTTTCTATTTTATTTTTCTTATTGAAAATGAATATCATACAATTCTCACTGATAGAAGACAATCAAATTTCTTTTCAAAAAGTAACATTGTAGAATAAAGCAAGGAATATACAATCTCACTTGCAGAATCATTATTTGCATCTTTGTAGATATTATTCTCTATACAACTGTAACTTTCATTACTAGTTTGGAAAGTTTATGCAACAACATTTATAGGAAGAACAATATCAAGTTTATGATTCAACTGGATCTCGATCCCATTATTCCATGAAGAAGGATCAGTCCTCATCATACTCGACGGGTGGTCTTTGGATTTGAACTAATCAATTCTTATGTCAATCAACAACTTGACCGAAAAAAAGTTGCTTGTATTTATTTCCATTGCAATAATTATTGGGGTCTTGGTATAAACTGTTAGAAATGATTATAAAAGCAGACTTTACTATTTGATTTGCACATTTGCCGACAACAATAACAGCAACTCTTAGAAGAGATAGGACAACACTTCCCACTACAGCACTGTTCTTGAAGAGTCGTGAACATAGTATTTCATCTGTAGTTCCCATTTATTTAGAATTGTAATTGGTGTTATACGTCCACTCTCTTCCCTATATCGTAAATTCAATACATTCCTAAATTGTGGAACTGATATATTTTTCCATCTAATCGACAAGACTAGAGACAATAGGGATATGAGCTAGTTTCCAAGAATCAGTTTGAATTCAACTGATTTCAAAAGATTAGGTTTCGGCTATGTTGAATCGAGTTTAAACTGAATTGAGTGGAAACAAGGAGTTTTACAAAATAGACAATCAGCTATCAAACTAGTGAATAAGCCAAGTGCTTTGCTTGAGAGAATCAGATCAATGTCGTCGGATAAAGAGTAGTTTATTGTTTCTTCAAGCACCTTTCATTCTCTTGTTCACGGAGCCTTACCTAAAGAATTGCACGAGTTCGTCATAAATAGAATATTATTGGTTTCTGTCATATCATTCATGCCTAGTGACAAGCTCGATTTTAAGTTGCAGAAAGAGGGACTGTAATCTATCCTGGCCACTTTTGTATTGAAC